>NW_022948385.1:0-3895 GCF_012274545.1 Fukomys damarensis | reverse complement strand
ACAAAATTAGCCAAAAAAAAAAAAAAAATTCCTCAGGGGAAGGTTCACCTCTCCGAGCATGACAATGGCCAGACCCAGGGCTGGGGTGGAGAGTGCTGCAGAGCAGGCTGAAAAAGTATGCCTAGGCCCTGGTGCCACGTGTGAGCAAGTCTGGATTTTAACTTGGTGGCAGATGGGCTACTGAAGTGTTTTGAGCACAGGAAAGAATGACCATATTTGCATTTTAGGTCAATTTTTAAAATTACATTTTATTTTAAAATTAGATGTTACATGTATCTTGTACAATGGTCCAAAGCTGGAAAGGTCTTCCCGCTGCCTGCTTTCAGCCCCTGTCCTGTGTCACAGAAGCACTCGCCGAGTCCGGTGAGAAAGAGGACCTACACTGAGAGGGGAAGGAGGATGGGTTGGGCTGGGGAGCAGGGACTCACAGTGCTGGCTGTACCAGGCTGACAGAAGGTTGCAGTTTCTGTCCCGGGCCCTCTTCCCTCGGCTGTCTCTGCTTCTGGAAGTCCCCCTCTCAACTCTGGGCCTTAAGATGGCGCCTCAGTCTCCAGGCCAGACCACCACGTGTGGCCTGTTTCCGCACACTGCCTCTTCTGGGGGCCGTGTCTTTAAGGGGATGAAAATCAGTCTTCAGCATTAAATGGTTTCTGGGCTTCCAAAACTCAACCCTAGGGCCAGGGATTTAGCTCAGTGGTTCTGGTGCCTGCCTTTGCAAGCACAGGGACCCAAGTTCACTCCCCGGTACCAAAAAAACAAACAAACAAAAAAACAAAACCACAAACAAACAAAGAAAAACTCAACCCTGCTCAACAAAGTCTTTTTCTTTTTTTAGGTTTGTTTGTACATTGTCTTGCTATGAAGTCCAAGCAGGCCTCAAACTTGCCACGTGCCTGCTGCAGCCTCCAGAGCGCTGGGCTCAGAGGCATGCACCACCACACACAGGTAACAAAACATTATTTGTAGGGAAAATTTCATATAAATTAAAATTATCTTTTGGGCGTGGTGGTATTGCAGATAGCTAAATTAGTCTGAAGTATTTATGAGGCAGTTAGACAAAGCTGGGCCCTCAGCGTAGAGAAACAATTGAGACACATTCACTGGTTAGCATTATAAAAACAAAAGAGGTACTATACTTATCTATTTCCCCTAGAGATGAATAGCAGTGATTGATATTCTAGGATGGTGATTTTATTTCGTTTTTTTTTTTAGTACCACGGAACTCAGGACCTTGTGCTTGCAAGGCAGGCACAGTGCCGCTGAGCTAAATCGTGGCCCTAGCAGTGATTGATACTCTAAATAAACATCAATCTATTCCTCTTACACGACTTGTTCCCCCATTTGACCTCCATTTAATCAATATTACCTGGGTGACTGTACTTGTAATCTTTTTGTGGGGGGAAGTACCAGGGATCGAACTTGTGTCCTCGCGCTTGAGAAGCAGGTGCTGGACCCACTGAGCTAACTCCCAGCCCTAGTACCTGTAATCATATGGGTCCGTCATGGTTTTGTCCCACCTCATATCCACCTTGTGATTTTCCATCGGGTCTCATAATTTTGTCCCATCTTTTACACTCCCCCCTTGGGTTTTGCCCTATAAAATACCTTTGAAAAGCAGGGTGAGCAGACGACCCACTTTCTAGTCTCCCTTCTATCTCTTTTAGACAGAAGCTATCTTTCAATAAATATTTCTTTCTCTTAATTTCCATTCCTAAAATCTATTCTTCAATTTTAGAGAACTCATGTTTCGTATATCTAGTAGGTTGGGAGTTATATTTCCTTATTTGGATTATTTTTGCTTATTTGGATAATATCTTTGGATTACCTGATTCTCTATATCAGCAGGGGGTTCGGGGGAGGCTGAGTCAGGAACCACCACAAGTTGAAAGCCAGCTCGGGGTCCATAGTGAGTTTAAGGCCAGCCTGAACTACATATCGAGACCCTGTCTGAAAAAAATAAACAACAAAAAAAATTTTTTTTCTATAACGAAACAAGCTTGAGAAACACTGCCCTGCACCTTTATAAATAGTCTCTGTCAGATGCTCACCGATGACTCAGCAGGGGTATGTGCTTCTTTCTGCCCGATTCCTAACTGATGCAGGAGGCAGTGGATTTCGGCCCTTGACGAAGGATGCTTATCCATGCGGTCATGCAGGAAGGCGGTGTAACACTCTGGGAACAGGCCTGGCCTGCTCGGGCTGGAATCCTGGTTCGGCCATTCACAGTGTGTGATCTCGACCTCTGTGTTCATGCTCTACAGGCAACCAGGGCAGCTCTGTCCTTGTGACCCGGAGTGTCACCCAGTGTGTGTGTTAGTCAGATAAGAGCCAGGAACATGATGTGAAACTCAACCTCAGTGTCGGTAAGAGCAGTGCTTTTGGCTCACAGCTGTCCCCATTCGTTGCCACCAAGACTGCGTGGCCTGCAAAGCCAACACTCTACCATCCGTTCCTTCAGGTAGAAGTGTGCCGCCCCTGCAGCATGAAGAGACTCTGGAGCCACGCAGCACAGGGGCCCTGGCCCTTGGGTGCTCCTTTTGCACAGTGATCCAGAATTACAGCTAGGAAGCAAGGGATGGAGCTGAAGGGATCCAAGCCTTCTGAAAAAGTGGGCACAGAGTAGTTTTGTTAGAACAAATCAAGACTGGGAGCCTGGTTTCAAACTACTGCCTCTTGGCTGTGGAGCTAGATGTGGTAGACACTCCTGGTTACCCACACAATATTTCTCCTCATGTTCCTTACTAAGAACCTGATTTTGTTTATTTTTTCTTTTTATTGAGTTTATTGGTACTTTTTAAGTACACAGTACAATTACATTCGTCATTGGGATCTTGTACCTTTACATGACAGATCAGAACCTGATTAATCAAGGCAGCAATATAGCCTGTTACCAGTAATCTTCTAAAGTAAGAAAAGTGCTCAGAGAATGAGAGGAACAGGTCAATAGGACACAGAAGCCAGCTCCAAGGGATTACTGATGGCCATTCTGAGACAAGTTTGGTGTCTAAATAATGACAGTAAGGGATTATAACTCACTGACTACAACAGGAATCTGTGAGTCACTGAAATACATGAAGAAAGTGGGGAACACTGGTACACACCTACGCTCCCAGCTATTCAGGAGGCTGAGGCAGGAGAATCACTTGAATCCTGTAGTTCAGGGGTATCTTGGGGAACACAGAACCTCATTTAAAAAAAAAAAAAAACCCAAATGAAGTAGGAAGGCAATAGAAGGCAAACTAATAAATGTACAAAGGGGCCGGGGGATTTAGTTTAGTGGTTCTGCCTCCCACCTTGCAAGCCCAAGGACCTGAGTTTGATTCCTGGTACCAAAACCAAACAAACAAATATAAAGCAGGAAAGAATGATATAGAAAAATCACCATTTTGCAATCACTATATTGCTTCAGGCAAGACTGATCAGTGTACCCTAAAACTAGTGGGTGTCAGCTTGATGAAGGACGTGATACTACCCTGCAGATCCACATTATTTCAAAGGTATAATAGGGACTTTATAGTAGAGAAATCTGACAAATGTCCTCTTACCGCTTAACCAAGTGGTCAAAGTGAATAGCACTAGGAAGGGGACAAGTCAGAGTTTTGTACCTGCTAATAGGATGTACTGAGAAGGACACAGTGTCACTTCTGTGCTATCTCAACCAGAAGTACACAGCCTGAATCCTGAGGAATGAATCATGAAGAAAGGTCAGACCGACCCAAGTAAAAGATCATCTGAAAGCAACTGGCCTTTGGTCCTCAAAAATATCAGTAACAGGGCCAGGGATTTAGCTTAGTGGTTCTGCTGCTTGCCTTACAAGCATAAGGACCTGCCAGGCGTGGTGGCGCACGCCTGTAATCCCAGCACTCGGGAGGCTGAGGCAGGAGGATGGCTGTGA
>NW_022948384.1:0-267 GCF_012274545.1 Fukomys damarensis | reverse complement strand
GGAGAATTGTTTTCCATCCTTTCACTTTCAGTCTCTGGGCTTCTTTTTGCACTAGGTGTGTTTTTTGTATACAACATATTGTTGTATTTTGCTTCTTAATCCATTCTGCCAGTTCGTTTCTCTTGATTGGTGAATTGAGGCCATCGACATTGATGGTTATAACTGATATGTACTGACTTCTTGTTGTCATGTTATTGGCCTTTTGTTGACTCTTTTTACTTTTTGGCCTACTCCATGTAGTTTCTTGCCTTGCCTATTTGATTTACT
>NW_022948383.1:0-208 GCF_012274545.1 Fukomys damarensis | reverse complement strand
AAGAAAATGAGCCCATGTGGAAAAATAAAAATATTAAAATTTACTGTTAAGTGAAATTTATAATTAAACCATAATCACACTTTCAGTCTGGTTTCCCCATCTACGGGACCAGTGTTAGTTTGACTAGGGAAACTGACCCTTGGATGGATGAGGGAAGAAAAGATGGTCTCTCCTGCATGCATGAAACAATCATTCCCAGAAGCAAAGA
>NW_022948382.1:0-215 GCF_012274545.1 Fukomys damarensis | reverse complement strand
AGTCTGGCCATTTTGGAAATTCAAACATTTATCCAATACACTTTCACAAAGTATCTATTATGCGTGATATAATTTGATGGGTAGTGTGTAATTCACTATTACAGTTTTCTATTCGTATGGTAACAAACCACAAGTTGTTGTTTTAAAATAACAGATTTACCTTCTAGTTCTGAAGGCTATAATTAGGTCTTATGGAGATAAAAAGACATTGGCAG
>NW_022948381.1:0-210 GCF_012274545.1 Fukomys damarensis | reverse complement strand
TGTGAGCAGAGGATTGTGCCTCCCAAAATCAAAGTCCCCAGGTTCCCCCTGTGTGCTACTAATCTGAATTACTAGTGTTTAGTTGTACTTTTAGTAACCTATTCATTTAACTTGGGTGCAAATCAAGGTGTGTAACCTGATTCAGCATGTTCCTGAAAATTCAAACTTTCAAAAATAACTAATTAAATACTTCTGAAACACACACACACA
>NW_022948380.1:0-381 GCF_012274545.1 Fukomys damarensis | reverse complement strand
TCAGTCTTTAAATATTTTAATTTTACACCTTGGTATTTAAGCTGTAAGATACCAGGAGAAGAATGACATCAGTTAAAGACTACCTCATCCTCTGGTGATTTCAGTTGTACACACAGTACTGCATGATGTTAGATGAAGGAATGAGTTTGTCACTGACTCTGTTTGGGGATTAAGTATGATTTAAGAAGATGCATATGAGTGTCAAGGTGAAAAGGAATGGACTTGTGATGCTTAATTACATGAGGCATGTTAAAAAATTTATCATGTATTTAAATTTTTAAAAATGTGTTACAGTAAAAGTCACATTGCCATGAATCGCCCACAAAATACTCCCTCTTCCTTTATACACACTTGTGCTACCATCCCTGCTAGTATCTAAAG
>NW_022948379.1:0-213 GCF_012274545.1 Fukomys damarensis | reverse complement strand
AAGAGGTCACATCTTCCACCACGAACAGAACGGGATTGTAGGTGACACCGCTGGGGAACGTGGCGTAGTTGTCGATGAAAGTGAGGACTCCTGCCACGTGTATAACTGGAAGTCTATTCTGGGATGTGACTGGCTAGAGCAGGAGGACACAGAGAAAACACTTCCAAAGACTTGAAGTACTGCTATGAATTGAATCGTCCCCCCTCAGATTCA
>NW_022948378.1:0-224 GCF_012274545.1 Fukomys damarensis | reverse complement strand
GAGTTCAAAAATGGAGCTTTTGGGAGGTGACTGGATCTGGAGGGAACTATACTCCCCAGAAAACCCACGAATGAGTTCATAGCTGAATGTGCGGATAGAAGGCGGGGCTGGGCCCGACGCCACCTGGAAGGGTGTATCCTTGTGCTTGCCCCTCCCTTCTTTCTGCTTCCGGGTCACCATGACTTGAGCGGTTTTCTCCCACCAGGCCCTTGCACAACGCCATT
>NW_022948377.1:0-229 GCF_012274545.1 Fukomys damarensis | reverse complement strand
GGCAGACAGGCATTTGAGTGGGAAAATAAAGAACACATAGCAGGGGGGCTATGCCACCTAACATATCTAATTCTCTAGTTAGGAATGAAGACAGCACTACACAGGAGGTCTCGCTCAAGCTTCCTAATGCCCGAGAGTTGTTGTATGGGCTATTTTCAAAAGCTGGGCCCACAGCTGAGCTAATGTGGGCTGGAAGGAAGGAAGACTTCTACAAACCCTCAGAGGGGCT
>NW_022948376.1:0-1089 GCF_012274545.1 Fukomys damarensis | reverse complement strand
TTGAAGAAACCCATGCTGTCACTCCTATAAAATCTAGAACACAAATACTTTATGTAATAAATTATATATTGAATGATAAAGCAAAATATTATTAACTGTAAAGATTCCATGCTCCACTGAAGGGAGAGTTTATCTTTTAAATGTGCTACATCTTTCCATGAATCATGAAAATAACTAGCAAGTGAGTTTTCAATAAATAATTATTAGATGAATTAATTTAAAATCTTAAATTGTACCTTCTTCTCTTTAAATAATATTGTTGTTGCCATTATGACTTCAAATCTATAGGCCAATAATTAGGTAAAAATAATATTTGAAGTACTTTCTTCAAAAGCAACATATTTTCTTGCCATTCTGTGTAAGATAGCAAGGGCATGAGAAATTTCTGAGTTGGACACATGAAGGAAATTTTGTCTGAGACTTTTCACCCAAGTCATGATTTTTACTATCTTTTCCCTTTAAAGGGGAAGATTAAAGAAATTCTAATTTCTAAATTACTGTTCCAGGTATGACAATACAGCTATTCCCTGATGTTTCTGGAAATCACACTGAGATTTGTCTAGTTGTGTTTGCTTATCTGCCATGATCATACTGTTCTTCTGTGTTAATTATCAGAACTCATAATGGAAGTTAGCAAAGCTCCAAGTGTTCAGATTTTACAGTCTCTGCATAGACAATATTATGGCTTAGATCTAGAATAACCCCCCAAAGCCTCACATGTTAAAAGGCAAGACTTATGGAAGGTGACTGGATCGTGGGGTGCCACATTGCTGAATCCATGGCTGAATTTGCTGTTAGGAGGTGAGGCCTGGTCAGAATAGACAGGTCACTAGGGTTTTATCTGGAAAGATGTAGCCCTCAGCCCCCAGTTCCTGCCTCTTTCTCTACTTCCTGGCCTCCTTTATGCGAGCAGCTCTTGTCTGTCAGTCCCTTCCACCATGCTCTTCCTGCCTTGGAACAAGCCAACTATTGACTAAAAACGTGAGCCAAACATAAACTCTTATCCCTTAAGTTGTGGGTGTCAGATATTTTCTCCCAGCAAAGTACACGTGGCTAACAGTCAATATCACAAGGACACTATGGAGAGGG
>NW_022948375.1:0-286 GCF_012274545.1 Fukomys damarensis | reverse complement strand
TGACCTTCCTACGCCAATCAGAACACTGAAGGTCACATGAACGGGGGCCCCAGCCCCCCGAAACGTACACGATGCGACGCAGGAAGTGGAATGGGGAGCCTGTCCCGTCCCCTTCATCGAGCTCTCACCCTACTCGCTGGCCCGGCACTACGCACTAGAACGGCGGTGCGATGTGCAGGTCCTTGGGAATGCCCAGTTCATCCCACCTTCGTAAAGGGCGCTACCCTCACCTTCCCTCGCACAGGCAAACTACCCGGTAGGCTAATGCATTCTGGATCACGCTCAC
>NW_022948374.1:0-233 GCF_012274545.1 Fukomys damarensis | reverse complement strand
AAGGCATAGGTATTGCATTTTTCTTTTACTGAAATGCTTTTCCATATCCTCTGTTCATTTTTTTTTTTTTTTTGCTAGAACACTTCACTTATTAAGATTGCCCTTTGTGATATGAGTTACAAATATTTTCTCCAGGTCTTCAGATTGTTGAACTTGTTTTTGGCATTACAATGGCCTGCTGTTGATGGCACAAAATCAATTATTGCTCTTTCCTTGGTGTCTCCTACCTCTTT
>NW_022948373.1:0-435 GCF_012274545.1 Fukomys damarensis | reverse complement strand
GGGGTATGAGTGCTACAGAGTTTAGCACCATTAAAATAAGCTCAGTACTTGGCACCAGGAAAATCGGAACACTATCTTGAGGATATTCAAGGAATTGCCTAGGTCCCACCCATTGTAACCTCAGGGATGCCAAAGTATAAACTGGTTTCAAAAGAAAAAAGCCTTAGTTCACCCTGCTCATGTATGCATTGCCACTGATGGAATTACTTCCCCAAGATGATCCATTCGGGCACTCAGAAGTCACTGTAGCCGTATGTCAAGAGGGCCCGGCTATTGCTCCCAATGGCAGCAGACCTTGGTGTTGTCCAAGTGGTACTGATTTTGCATGCAAAAATCTAGAGTTGTATGGGGTGTGAAGTCTTCCATTTAAATTTAGAAGGCAGTGTGAGATGTCAGAGACCCAGCAAACAGTTCCTAAAATGGTGATACGTTAAG
>NW_022948372.1:0-912 GCF_012274545.1 Fukomys damarensis | reverse complement strand
GATCAAAATATATAATTGGTATTGTGTAATAGGAAGAAAAGGTCTAAAAGAGTAGAGGAAGTGGGAGGGGTAGGGGAAAGAAAAAAATATGTGAAAAGGAAAAACATGGAAACAATGTCTTTGTTAACAGGGAAGGGTGGAGAGGTTGAAGGGAGGGCTAGGAAATGGGTACAAATAAGACAAGCTGTGTAAAGGTACAGGATCCCAATGATGAATGTAAATGTATTGTATACCTAAAATGTATCAATAAACTTAATAAAGATAAATATAAATAAATTAAAATGTAATATTCTGCAAGTCCTTTTAGCCTTGCTCTACTCAATTCTATGAGGTTAGTGGTACCAATATAGACTAGTTTTTCATTGATTACCCTGAGGCACATAATAGGGAGAAGTGTAGTGCACCCAAATGCCCAAAGTTCTCTCTTTCTCAACATCAATGAAAAAGTATAGAAAAGAAAAATCCCAAATAGCTTGTCTAGTTCACAGATCCTAAGCATAAATGTATGCGTTACTACATGAGTAAAATTAAAAAATTTGCAGATTTCTAGCAGGTTATATGAAAGGGGAACAGTAGTTTGATGCATTTTTTTCAGGTATATAAGAAAAAATTAAATTATCATATCTAATAACCATTAGACAGTTTTTAAAGTGAAAACAACCATACCAATGTACTGAATATAGAGCAGTCCAATTTAGATTCAATAGATATTTAAGCTTATTTATTTGGAGATAAGAAACTAATATAAACACATATATACTGTGAAAGAAGTCAGTATAAATTTTGAATGAAAGTCACTCACAAGGCTGATTTTGAGGTTTTTGGTGTAAGACTCAAAATCTCACTTCCACTCCATGGAGCGTGAACAGCCAAAAAGGCCTCCACGATGCTGGGTCCTATAGCCCAACGAGG
>NW_022948371.1:0-777 GCF_012274545.1 Fukomys damarensis | reverse complement strand
CCATATATAAAAATAGAAACACTGATTGAAGAGCAAACTGGTTGAACTTTTAAAGACATGGGCATAGGCTAAGACTTTCTAAACAGAACTCCAACTGCAGAAGAAATAAAACCAAGAGTCACCAAATGGTATTATATCAAATTTAAAAGCTTCTACCCAGAAAAGGAAACAGCCAAGAGAATTGAGAAAACCTAAAGAATTGGAAAAATTTTAACAGATATTCCTCAGATGTAGGATTAAGATATAAAATATATAATTAATACAAAAAATATGTATCTCTGGATATAAAAAACTAAACACAAATGGGAAATTAAACTTCTCAGAAGAAGTAGAAATTAACTAATGAAAAAATTAGCTACACTAACTACGTGAAAAAAATGTTCAGCATCTTTGGACATTAGAAAAATGTAAATCGAATTGACACTGAGATTCTACCTTACTCTAATAAGAGTGGTCATCAAAAAGGATTCAGAAAACAATAAATACTGGCAAGCTTGTTGTGATAAAAGAGTCCTACATTGTTGGCAGGAATGTAAACTATTATAACTACCTTGGATATCAGTATAATGTGTCCTCAAAACACTAATAATAGAAATTCCTTTAGACCCAGATGTACCTCTCCTGGGTATTTTCCCAAAAGAACTAAAGTCATGATACTACACAGCTGTATGCATACCCATGTTTATAGCAGCAAAACTCACAATATTAAACTTATGGAAGTGGTTTAAGTGTCCATTAACACATGAATGGTTAAAAAAATAAAATATGATGTATATA
>NW_022948370.1:0-283 GCF_012274545.1 Fukomys damarensis | reverse complement strand
TTCATGGCTTCTATCATGGTCCTGAGCTCATCTATTTTTTTGTCAGTTTCTGCTCTAGAGTCTCGAATCACGACTTCCATTTTGCTCACTATCTCTATGGTTATCTGGGAAATTATTTCTGTTTTGAATTTTTCCAGAGCCTGATTGATCTGTTTTGTTACTTCCTGTGCTTTGAGTTCAGGGTGTCCTGCTGGTTCGCTATCAGCCTTTTCATCCTCAGTTGCCCTACTCTTTGCCATTGGTGAACTGGAAGTCTGTCCTTGTGTCTTGCTTAAGTGTTTTC
>NW_022948369.1:0-280 GCF_012274545.1 Fukomys damarensis | reverse complement strand
AACGGGTGTAGGGCCTGGCTCCTGCCTCAGCCTCCTCATCTGTCTCCCTCCCTCCCCTCCAGCTCCTCATCCTTGTAGTTCTGGGCTGGTCATCTGTCCCCATAGGCTCCTAGTAGGGCTGCAGAGCTGTGTTTGCAAAGAGCCTGGCTGCCAGGGAGCATTCCACACTTATTGAGGAAACGAAGAAGATGGTGAACTATTTTAACTCATTTGCTCGGAAATATGCTTGACACTTTCTGACTCTACCAGTGAGACATGGTACGCATTGCTGACCAGATTC
>NW_022948368.1:0-203 GCF_012274545.1 Fukomys damarensis | reverse complement strand
GTGTGTCTGATGTATTTCACTTGAGAGTATGGTCTCAAGGTGCATCCATTTAGCCAGAAATGTCTTAGGCTCATCCTTCTTTATGGCATAGTACTCCATTGTATGAAACCCCCCCACATCTCTATTCATTCAACGGTTGATGGGTATTTGGGCTGTTTCTACGTTTCAGTGTTACAGATTGTGTCACGATAAACATGGGTGTG
>NW_022948367.1:0-324 GCF_012274545.1 Fukomys damarensis | reverse complement strand
TTGAAATAAATGAAAAGGGATTTTATTCAATAATACAATCTAACTCATTAATATTATTTTTTTACTTTTTATTGAGTTTATTGGTACATTTTACGTACACAGTACAGTCACATTCATCATTGGGATCTTGTACCTTTACATGACAGGTCTTGGGTCTCATTTTTTCCCCTTGTCCCTACTCTCCTTCCACTCCTCCCCTCCCCCTTTACAAACACTTCACTTCCATTTTTTCATTTTCTCATATTTTTTTCTTTTCCCGTATTCCCTTTCCCCCACCCTTCCCACTTTCCCTACACCTTCAGCCCCTTTCTTCGCATTTCACGT
>NW_022948366.1:0-218 GCF_012274545.1 Fukomys damarensis | reverse complement strand
TCTGATGCCTCATCTGACCCAGAGAAAGGGTATGTGTTCCTCATCTCAGGTGTCTTCTCTGTCTTTGGCATTAAAAGCACTCATTTTCTACAGGCTCAACTTAAAGATTCTTAGTTGTTGGATAGGAAGTAAATATTGAGACAGTTGAAGGTTCTCCCCTTTTTAATCTCTAGCAGAAACATGCCTACAAAACAGAAAAGTACAAAATAACAGGGAAA
>NW_022948365.1:0-295 GCF_012274545.1 Fukomys damarensis | reverse complement strand
TGTGTAGCCTGATTTCTATCGAGCCATAGTCTAGGGCCAGGGCTTGGAGACCCCTACATTAGATCATATAAAATGTACTGTTCAAGTTTCTATGTCCATATTAATTTTTTATCTGCTCTACAGTTACTTAGGGAGGAATGTTAAAATTGCCAGCTGCAATTTTAGATTTGACTGTTTCTTTTTGCAGCTTTATTAATTTTTGTTTTGTGTGTTTTGCAACATGAGATTGAACCCAGGGGCTTATGCATGCTAAGCAAGCACCACTGAGCTGTATCTCCAGTTCTTTTTTTTTTTT
>NW_022948364.1:0-216 GCF_012274545.1 Fukomys damarensis | reverse complement strand
AGTGGATAAAGTCTTTTCTGTGTTCTCTACAGTTTTCACACCTATACTGAACCCCATCATCTATACACTGAGAAACAAAGAGGTCAAATTTGCAATGTACAAATTGACGACCCGATATGTTAGACCCAGGAGACCTTTGCTCTTTCACACTTAAGAGTTGTTTCAGAGGACTGGATTTGTTTCATGATAGCCAGGAGGAAGGAATCTTGAGGAGTC
>NW_022948363.1:0-273 GCF_012274545.1 Fukomys damarensis | reverse complement strand
CCTTCAAGATTAAGACAGTCCTTGAAAATTTCTGCTATGCACTTACATATGTCAAGCACTGCCATATGTACTGAGAATAAGTGAAGAGTGAAGGAGATATATTTATACTAAGGAACTTACATTCCAGGGTAGCATCTTGGGTCAGGTTCCATAGAAGCACAAGCTAGGGGAGAAATGCAATGGGAAAAGGCTTTCAGGATCAGATGTATTGAGGAAACGGTATGAGGCAGAAGAATATGATCTAAGCAAGAATACAGTTTTACCTGGAGATTG
>NW_022948362.1:0-334 GCF_012274545.1 Fukomys damarensis | reverse complement strand
CATACTTTGAGCTACATTGGTTGTTACAGTCCATCAAAACATTTGATAGGAATAATAAACATGGATGAATAGCAACATTTTAATGAAATGCAAATACATCTCAACTCCACTGAAGTAATTACACAATTAGCTGACAAATCAGCCCTATACTTCTCTTCTTGCTACCAAATTTCCCATTGTGTAGTCTTTATAAAGATCTCATGGAATTTCAAACTGTTAAAGTTTTAAAACTTGGAGATGTTAGGAATTTAATTTTAGGGATAACATGCTTGAGTATAAGTTAATGAATAAGCTAGACTTTCCCTGATGCATGGAAACAAATCACTTCCTATGT
>NW_022948361.1:0-239 GCF_012274545.1 Fukomys damarensis | reverse complement strand
GTGAGGGCAGTGCCTTTCTTGAAGGTGGGGTGGAATGTGTGTTTCCCGGGACCTGCCCATGGAAGCCTCGATATAATCGGTAGCGACTGGCCAGCGAGGAGGGTTAGAGCTCCATTACGGGGATGGAATAGCCCCACCACTTTCCTTGCCAAGTAGTGTCATGAGTGTTGGAATGTGAGTGTTGGTGTTCATTGGACGTTCAGGGTGAGGGATGATGTAGGAGTATAAGTCCCTCCTGT
>NW_022948360.1:0-534 GCF_012274545.1 Fukomys damarensis | reverse complement strand
TTTAATTTCCTTCAGCCTCCGTTTCCTCACCTAAAACTGGGGGTCACATCACCCTATCTTGCAAAGCTGATTTGAACATCAAAGGAGAAAATGGGCATAAACATGGGCGAAACTCACCCACTGCATCGCAAAGGTTGGTACATGGTTACCATCAAGTGGGTATGAAGACCTGCACAGTGAGTCAGTGCCATTTAAAATTCCTTTTTAAAGCAGTTCACCGTATTCTAACCTACTTATTCATTGCCTTCCCTTTTTCTTTCTTAAAGTCCCAATAAAGATGGAATATTATGCATGCATGCAGGGAGAACATTACATAAAATTAGCTACCCCATGTTCTGTAGTCACTTTGGCAGGGAAGTGATATACCTATTAAAATACCGCTGTTGCAGCTGGCACACACACACTGCTGATAACCCCAGCTGGCAGTGACCTTGGCACCATGGCAAAGGCGGTATTTTCAGATGGGTGAACAATTCCTGAACAAAGTGTCCAGTGTACTAAGAATAAACAAGCTTTTCATTGCAAAAAAAAAAA
>NW_022948359.1:0-2364 GCF_012274545.1 Fukomys damarensis | reverse complement strand
TCACCCTCCTTCCCAAATGTATTACACTTATCAGTTCCATCCAGAACCTGGAAGGCTGACGCAATCCTGGTGAGTCACAGAGCTCTACCAAGCATCATTTTGATGCACTTTAGGGGCAAAATCCAGGGTCTTCAGATAACATGTCTTTGAGCTTATTATGTTTCTGTTGGGCTTCAGGAATGCATAACATTTCCAGAATTTAAAAAAATAAACCTCTTAGCAAGCTCCAGGTTTAATACAAAAATGTCAACTGTTTCTAAGAAAACTGCGTTTCATAACGTAGGAGCAGCATGTGAGTTATTTGTTTTAAAGTATAAGAGAACAGAGGAGCACCTATGTAGTTTAGCACAAAAACAGTCCAGGGAATCGGGAATTCTTCATTTTGCTCTGTATTGCTATGGTGGTAAAAGATCCATATGGTAAAAAATTCTTAATATTCTCCCATAAAAAATGTTAACACTATTTTAAAAGATTTTATCCAAATTTCCTTTTATCATTACAGAAAAATTAATAAAGACTCTTGAGTGTTCTTTTACATAATCTAACACAAGTTCCCCACCATCTCAATAATTTTTATTTCTTTGCTCATTTTCTGAACAGAGAACTCTCTCTCACCACACACACACTCACACATACACACACAAACACACACACACACACATACACACATACACACACACACAGATACATATTACTACTTAGGTGATCTCCTATATGTTATTACAGGGAAATTTCCAAAAGAAACCATACAGCCCAGAGGCACACAGATCAAACAGTAGATGGAGCCTGCCTCTGCCCCCTTGGTTGTATGGACTTTGGTAAATGATTCTCAAACTCCTCATCTGTAAAATGGAAATGCTAACACCTTCCACAGAAATAGCAGCATGAAATGGACATACTGTCCATAAAGCAGCTACTACAGAATGAACCACGAACCATAATTATTATTTTATATGGTTTAAAATAAAAAGATTTAGTCATAAATTAATAGTGAGCATGATTTCTACTAAACAGCAGAGTTATTCATTTGTTATTAATGAATTATCTACTATTATTACTAGTAGCTACTATTATTACTACTAGCTATTAATAAATTAATTCAAAAAAGTGACCAAAGCCTCAATAGAAGTCATCAGTTTATGGATAATTCTCAAAAAATATTTCAGCAGGAAATAAATCTAATAAAAAGGTTTGACAACATTTTATAATGCTTGATATTAACAATTTGATAAATGAGATATTTATCTTTCATCTGTATGTTTCAGTACACAGTGGCAGAAGGCATTAATGATGGTGCTCTCCAAGAATAAGACACTATTCCCCAAGAGATATTCACTAAAATGCCAATATTTGAGCCATCCTTAGAGTTCTAAACCAGTCTCTGGCTTCCACAAGCACACCACGAAACTCTTTTGCTCATTGTACTTAGAGTAACTGCTTTCACTTTAAACAAAGGATAAACCCTGCAGGGCCCCATCCACCGAGGAAAGGACAGCCACACCTTCTCCCGCCAGGAGCCACCATTGCTCCAGCACCAAGATGGTAGCCAGGCAGGTGCCCCTGAGCCCCCATAACTCCCTTTACCCACCTTCACCCCGGGGCTACATGCACTCTCAGAACTCCTGATTGTGCCAGTCTTTGGACCCACTCTGCAGAGGCAGAGGTGGCATAAAGGGCATTTTTCTGAGTTCCCAACTTTGAACATCTTTAAAGAAACGGCATGGGAAACCTGTAGTAGAACAGTGTGGAGTTCAACCATTCAGAAGGTTGGGGCACTCAATCTGGGCCTTGCAGCCCGAGGTCAGTCTGCATCATCGAGTTCAGCCATCAGCTAACTGAGATCAGGGGTCTTGGGTCCTAGCTCTGTCTGAGCCATTAAATGGTAAATATACTATATTGAAAAGTTTGTTCACTGCAGACATGTTCTGGACTGCTTCTTGATTTCAATTTAATTCAAATGGTTTAAGGGTGATAGACAAGTGACTACCACAGGTGGTTAGTTTCCAAGTTGTGCTTGACCACAATTTGTTCCTGATTGTATCAGTTGGGATAAAGGATTGCAGTTGATTTGATGAGCTGTTTTCTCTGATGTTATGAAGATGAGAATGTCTGTGGGTTGTTAGAGACCCAGAAGCTAGACATCAACTATATCAGGAAGATTTGGGTGATAACCCAGAGATTAAACCAAGGACAGACCAACAACAAAAATAAAAATGAGAAAACACTTAAGCAAGACACAAAGACAGATGTCCAGTTCACCAATGGCAAACAGTAGGGCAAATGAGGATGAAGAGGTTGATGGTGAAATACCAGGACACCATGAACTCAAAGCACAGGAAGTAATAAAATAGATCAATCAGGCTC
>NW_022948358.1:0-244 GCF_012274545.1 Fukomys damarensis | reverse complement strand
GAGAGGGCATAGATTGCACAGAGTCAGTACCTAGCATGTCTCAGATTCAGCCCAAATCTGGTTATGCCCAGAGCACCACTTTTATACTGCTCCCCTCTGGTGTGGGAGTCCTAAAAGCAGCCTTCTGTATCCCTCCAAGACTAGAGGGGAGGCACTGGAGGGCTGGATCTTGGAGGCTGCATTTGTACTCAGGTGGAAGAGGTAGCACATGCCAAGGTGTAGGTGTGAGAAGGACATTGGAGGA
>NW_022948357.1:0-249 GCF_012274545.1 Fukomys damarensis | reverse complement strand
CATGAGATGGCAACATACCTTTTATTGCAGACCCAGGCCCTCCAGGGGCCTGTGCATGAGGCTATGCAAGAAACATCATGCTGCCTGACAGACCCTGCACCCTCGGCTCATGTCCCCTGCAAGAGGCTCGGAGAGCCTGTCCCCTGCACAGGCCGCTTATTCCCCAGGGTGAAAGCCCGAGGGGAGCAGGGTTGCAGAGGCTGTCAGCCACCCACGACCATCCAGAGCGCCCCAATTTCCTGCCTGTCC
>NW_022948356.1:0-1056 GCF_012274545.1 Fukomys damarensis | reverse complement strand
TTTTTTGTACTGGGGATCAAACTCAGACCTTCCACTTGTGAGGCAGGCAGCAGCACCACTGTGCTGAATCCCTGGCCCACATGTCTTCTATTTTTATTACTTTCCCACTGACTATGGTAAGCAGAATGATGGTCCAACCAAAGACATCTGCATCCTAATCCTCAGAACTTGTGATATGTGATGTTCAGTGGTGTCATAGATTGCTAGGACTGCTTTACCAGTGCACTACAAGCTGAGTGGCTTAAAATTTGCAGATTTAAGGGGATTGTAAACCAAGGAATATGGATACACCGGCAGCTAGAAAAAAGAAGGATATGGAAAATTTCCTAGAAAGGAATGCAGCCTTGCTGATGCTTTGATTTTAGCCTAATAAGTCTCATTTCAAATTTTAACCTTCAGTGTTGTGAGGTAATGAATTTGTGTTGTGTTTTAAGATTCTATGTTTGTGGTAATTTGTTATGGCAATAATAGGAAAATAGTACTTTGATTCTACTAATGATGTATACATATAGACAGTGATCATCTAGTTGGCATATCTTTCCAATATGATCTTATTTTGACTCCTAATATTATATTTGTTTTCTGATTCTTTTGTATTTCCATTCCTACCTTAATTACCAAGATTAATTAATATAAATTAGTAACTATAGAATTATTTACTTGTAGTATTAGTAAGAAGTTTGAAGACTGCAAAGTTCAATGTATTATTTCAAGTGCCCTCTCCCTGCAACTGTTGAGTTACTATATTTTGGCATTTGTGCATTATAAAATGAAATTTCTCACTTGGACGAGGACATGTATCCAAACATTAACTTGCACGAACTCCAGCTGGGAAACTTAAAGTTTAGCTGGTAGGATTCTATTGTGAATTGTTTCTTAATGCAATAGATTGAGAACAAAGCTTATATTGATTCAATTTAGATGTAGAAAGATCCAGAGATGAACATGAAAGCCTGAAATAGTTGACATGTTTGGGGTACAGCAATTATATTAGATGGCAGGTGGTGTAGAGACTCATAGAGAATGAGACTGTATGTGGATTAAATAATGATGATC
>NW_022948355.1:0-263 GCF_012274545.1 Fukomys damarensis | reverse complement strand
AAAAAAAAAAAAATAGATCAATTCTAACTCATTGTGAGCCGTGCTTAAATCAAGCAGTGGGAAAAACTTCCTGAGCAAAGAACAGTAATTATGGCTTTCATTTATTAAGTGTTCTGTCATTTGCTTTATTCCTCAGCATCACTCTGAGAATTGAGTGTTACTTTACTCCATTTTACAGACAAGAAAGTGGATGTTCTTAAAGGTCAAGAAAATCAACCAGAGTTGCCCAATTGGAAAATAGCAGAACCTGAATTTGATACCCA
>NW_022948354.1:0-282 GCF_012274545.1 Fukomys damarensis | reverse complement strand
TTTTGAAACTTTTCAATGAAATTGAAAGGGAAACAATAGTTTCAAATTCATTCCTAGAAGCAAGTGTTACTTTGTTCCCAAAACCTTTGTTGGTAAGATCCAACCAAAAAAGAGAACTACAGGCCAATCTCCCTAAAGAAAATAGATGCAAAATCCTCAATAAGATACTGGCAACCAGAATACAGAGGGTGATCAAGATCGTACACCCTGACCAAGACAGGTTTATTCCAGGGATGCAAGGATGGTTCAACATATGTAAATCAATAAAAGTAATACACAACA
>NW_022948353.1:0-328 GCF_012274545.1 Fukomys damarensis | reverse complement strand
AAAAAAAAAAAAAAAAAAAAAAAATCCAGCCACTTCCAAAAAGTGCTATCTATAACTGCATGAGGCTTTGTGGGGACATCTAGACACAAACAATGACAACACCTTTCAGTAACAATCCATTGAGTTTAGAATAAGGAGTGAAATAGTAAATGTGGTCAGCAAGCCCCACATGGTCCGATCCTGCCTCCCTCTAGCTTTAGTGAGCAAAATGGCCCTCAAAATTTCTTCAGCTCCATGCCTGTCTCCACCATGTCTTCCCCAGTGTTTCATCTCCCTTGCTTTCTGTCCATCCAGCTTGACTTCCTGGTTACATCTAAACTCAATCAAC
>NW_022948352.1:0-530 GCF_012274545.1 Fukomys damarensis | reverse complement strand
TAAACTCACAGAGTTGCAGCACCTTTCTGTGTGGAGTACTTCACATTCATGAAACTGACCCCTATCGCCTTAAATGGATAAACGGCGAGAGGAGCTGTTTCCCAGGGAAAACTGCACTTTATACGGCAGAAGCCCTGGGCAAAGTGCATTTGTGTTCTAACGTGAAACTGAAGCTATCCCAAGTATACAGAGTTCTGGAGGCTTGTGTGCACTCAGAGCTGCTAGGCACTCCCTTAGGCCTGAAGGGCTTCTCTGCTAAAAGGGCCTCACAACAGTGTTTCAATCTCTGCCAGGCAGAGACCTACAAACAAAAAGGACTACAGTTGTACTCCCCATAAGAAGTGGACGTCACTGGTCCACTCACAGAGTTGCAGCAGCTTTCTCTGTGGAGTACTTCACATTCATGAAACTGACCGCTTTCGCCTTAAATGGCTAAGCGGTGAGAGAGAAGTTGTTTCCCGGGGAAGACTGCACTTAAACGGCTGAAACCGTCGGCAAAGTGCGTTTGTGTTCTAACGTCAAACTGAAGC
>NW_022948351.1:0-220 GCF_012274545.1 Fukomys damarensis | reverse complement strand
TTTTATATTATCTTAAATTGTTAGTTTGAGTATAATCCTTGAAACAAATTTTTCAGTATGCAGCAAGATAAGTGAAGCAGATTTGGTTATTTCCAAATCTAGGTAATTCGTAGGAACCAAATACATTCATTTTATTTTTTTGCAGTACCTCGTATCTAACTCAGGACCTTGTGCTTGCGAGGTAGGCATAGTGCCACTGAGCTAAATCCCTGGCCCTACA
>NW_022948350.1:0-826 GCF_012274545.1 Fukomys damarensis | reverse complement strand
TGTGGATTAAAAGAAATGAAAAATTATATATCTTATTTTTCCAGATGCTATTACATATGATATTATAAAATTTAAAATACAAATTACTAATTGCTGGTGTATTGGAATATCATTAATTTGATTATTCATTACTTTATTAAACTCACATTAACTCTAGGGGATATTTTCTAAATTCTTTGACATCTTCTGCAGGGTTAATCATCTATGAAAAACCCACAAAATCTAAATATATTACATATGCATTAGCCCAAATGTTCTCTTCTGACTTCCCTTAATATGCCATCTTTCCTACCACCAGCCTCTGCCAGAGTTAAGCATATAACTCCAAAATATGCCAACAAATTAATTTTTCCCTATGAAAATTGAATAATTTTTCCAAAAGGTCTGGGTGTGGTGGCACCTGCCTGTAATCCCAGCACTTGGGAGGCTGAGGTAGAAGGATCACTGTGAGTGATCCTACATAGTGAAACCCTGTCTCAAAAAATGAAAAAAAGTGTTTTCCCCCCAAGAGAAAATGCAGCAGAATGAAAAATCAAATCTGTTCCAATAGATCAATAGAACAAAATTATATACCTGATTTAGTACTCATAAACATGTCAAAATATTTAATAACTCAACAAAATGAAAAAAAACAATTGGATAAAAATCAGCAACTGCCTGAGCTGACACTTTATTAAAAACGAAAGCATATACATGTGTGTGTGTGCCTGTTCACTGTCATTAGATGTAAAAAAAATGGATGCTAAAACTGTAGTGAGGTAACATTTCAGATCTGTTAGAGCTGCTAACATGAAAAATAATTATATTACCAAATGCTTTCCTGTAT
>NW_022948349.1:0-207 GCF_012274545.1 Fukomys damarensis | reverse complement strand
GCGGGCCATAAGAAGGTTTTACGAGAAAAATCAAATTACAAATTTTAGCTAATTCATGAAGGTTGTTTTGGCTTCCAGTTTGAGTTGATGCTGAATTGGTGTGCTTAAAACATTTCTTGTGCATTGCAAATTCTTGAATTGTATTTATAGGGTTAATATGTTCTTAATATCTACTGTTTGTTAAAAGATAAGAACACTAATTTGAGG
>NW_022948348.1:0-377 GCF_012274545.1 Fukomys damarensis | reverse complement strand
GGATCATCTGTGGCCACTTCACTTGGTTATCTCTTACACACGCCTCATCTCATCTCATATTATCAACTTGTTACCCGAGGAAGCTAAATGCTTTTATTACAAAGACTACAGCTTCTTAAAGGATACACACTGACACAGAAGCCACTGGAAGATTTATTGGAAATGCTAATTACTAGAGAGTCTTACCAGACATTGAATCACAATCTGAGGGTAGAGGAAGTCTCTGTTATTAACAAGCATGCAGGTAATTTGTAAATATTAAAGTTTGAGAATTAATTATAGACTAAATATTAAATAATGATCATATGCCCAATTCTCATTAATTATGTATGTCTTCTAGCTCTTTTGTATTATTTTTATTCTTCTGTCTTGCTAAT
>NW_022948347.1:0-245 GCF_012274545.1 Fukomys damarensis | reverse complement strand
GAATAATAAAAGACACAAAGTCATCCTACACAGGAACAGAGTCCGCTCCCCTGGGTGTTCCTCCTTTGAGTCTTTTTTTCGGTACCTGGGATAAAACTCAGGGTCTTGCACTTGCGATGTTGAGTCTTTATCCTCGGGCTCAGGTCTACATCTCTGAGCTGCAGGCTGCAAAGTGTGGCAGGGCACAGCTCTGTGTCATCTCAGGAATGCGCTGGGACATGGCCCACTCCTCCTCCGTCCCTTAC
>NW_022948346.1:0-233 GCF_012274545.1 Fukomys damarensis | reverse complement strand
TTGATGACCAAGTGGAAGGTCTCCAGTATCTAGCCTCCCAGTATGATTTCATTGACTTGGATCACATGGGCATCCATGGCTGGTCCTATGGAGGATACCTCTCCCTGATGGCGTTAATGCAAAGGTCTGACATCTTCAGGGTACGTGACTTGCTGTTTCACTCAATTTTCTAAATAAAGGTAGAGTGCTTCATAAATGGGATATATACAACTTTCTGAACGTTTACAGAATTG
>NW_022948345.1:0-1320 GCF_012274545.1 Fukomys damarensis | reverse complement strand
TTTTTTTTTTTTTTTTTTTTTTTTTTGGTACTGGGGATCAAATTCAGGACCTTGTGCTTACAAGGCAGGAGGTGGCACCACTGAACTGAATCCCCAGCCCTCTGGATGCTGTCTTATCTTTTCTAGTCAAGGCATTGTTTATTGATGGCAGCAGCAGCATCACTGATAATATTGCAATCTATCCTAGTAATTCAGTGCCTCGTGCATAGTAGGTTCACAGTAAATCTTTCTGCTCTGAATTGAGAACACAAGGAGGAAGGGGTAGTATTATTCTGTCATTGCTAATGTTTCTCTTGTTTAGACAACTTTTGTACTAATGAATCTATCCAGGCTCAGTGTCTGGGACATTCCTCAGAAGGCTCCCCATCAGTCGAGTCTCTGCATGACCCTCGTGTCCTCTGGGGGAATGCTGGGAGCCAGCCCATCTGTCCCAGTAGCTCAGGATTCCCACGCGTGAGTGGGACCTGCTGCCTACTAGCCAGCTGCCTCTTTGCTCCTTCTCCTTACCCTCAGCGAGGATACAGAACTGCTGAAAACAAATGGAAATTTAAGTACCAGGGAATATAACAGTGTAGAAAATGTAATCCATATTTACTCCTAGCAGTGAAATGCTAACATTTGGGAAACTTGGATGAAGGGCATATGGGATGTTTTGGTATCTTTTTGTGTTTTCCTTACTGGGGATTGAATCCAGCCAGGGTCTTCATGCTGAGCTACATGCTTCTCTTCATGATTGAAAATCGGTACAGCCACGTGATGGGCCAGGAAGTTCTAAGCAGAAGTATCATGTGGGATTTCCAAGAAGTCTCCCTAGATAGAAGAGGCACTGTTCAGCGTCCTTCTGCCTGGTACTGGCTTGGGCCAATAACGTGTCTAACGATAACAGCTGTACCCCAGTTGCTATTTTGCAGCAAGAGGAGGAGGACTACACCCCAGGGATGACATTGTTTTGGGTCCTTGTTGAGTAGGAAACCACCATTCCAGCTCTGGATTTCCTGAAGATTTTATAAAATATAAATTAATTTTCTTATATTTAAACCACTGCAGTTCTTAGTTTTTCAAGGTGAAGCTAATCATAACTAATATACTATGATCATTATTGTCATTTTTGCCTTATTGGCCCATAATCCTGCTTTCAGCCTCACAGATCCCCTCTTCAGGCCACTAGAACCAGTCTAAACGACATCAGCAGTATGAAAAGCTTTCCCTGGTTCTGACCTCTGTTGTCCCTCCATTTGTGCCTTTTTTTTATTTTACTGAGTTTATTGGTACATTGTAGGTATACAGTACAGTTACATTCATTACTGGGATCTTGTACCT
>NW_022948344.1:0-273 GCF_012274545.1 Fukomys damarensis | reverse complement strand
GAGAGAAACTGCCAGCCTATCACCCACCAGAATCCTGTCTATCCCCAGCGCTAACAGGAGCCCAGACCCGAGAGGAGGGACTTGACTCCTACGTCATTCCTCAGCCTGGACGTCCAACTAACACCGACAACCACCGTGCAACGCTCCGAACACTACTCAGGGAGGAAAGCGGGGGGGCCTATTCTATCCCGCAGATCGAGCGCTAGCCCTTCTCGCTGGCCAGTCGCTGCCCACTATAGCCAGGCCTCCATGGGCAGGTCCTGGGAAACACAC
>NW_022948343.1:0-625 GCF_012274545.1 Fukomys damarensis | reverse complement strand
CGATTGCTGTCAAATAATACTATGTTGGGACGGGGTTTTAGCTCAGTGGTGCTTTAGCCTGCCTCGCAAGCACAATGACCCAAGTTCGATCCCCGGTACAAAAAAAAAAAAAAATACCATTTTGAGTTTCATCAACTTCCGAAAGCAACAGTGTTCCACTAATAAAGTTATAAAGCCTCGGCTTTCTCTGAAATCAATAATAATTAAGCTGTTTTGATTAGCCTAGTTCCAAAAATATATTTATAATTTTATTTTAATGGATACAAAAACATGAAAAATGTACATAGTTATTAGTTACCATTGTTATATTTCAATTCACATGTACACAGTTCTATGTTTTAACACATTCCTGCTGGCTTGAACTGATATAGGAATGATATAAGGGAAATACATGTAACTCCAACATGCCAGGCCAAGTACATGTTCCCTGAAGATTAAAAACGAATTCTAATTCACTTTGTTAATTACACCATTAAGATCTTATGTACCTTTATAGTTTTTCACACCAGAGAAACTATTAGGTATTTATACATGTGTAACTTATTTATTTCACTTAGGAGCATAAGAAAAGGGCTAAAGGTGTAGGGAAAGTGGGAAGGGTAGGGGAAAGGAAATAAGGGAAAAG
>NW_022948342.1:0-206 GCF_012274545.1 Fukomys damarensis | reverse complement strand
CTTTATTTTCCCCATCACCCTGTTCTGCTCAGGTTATCTCCCCTGTTATTAACCCCTGCCCCCAGTCCCCTTCTATTACCTTCCTTTGTGTAATCGTCTCCCGTGTATTTTCTTGTCTTCTTGTTTAGAGTTCACATATTAGCGAGAACATGACACGGGTCTGAGTCTGGCCTATTTCACTCAAGGGGTGGTCTCCAGCTCCCTCC
>NW_022948341.1:0-212 GCF_012274545.1 Fukomys damarensis | reverse complement strand
CCCACCAGCTCCGCAGCTCCAGAGAACTAAACCCTGCCTCCGCGGAGTTCTCTCGCCCAGGCCTCCGAGGTGGCCACGCCCCCTGTGGACCGGAGACCACGCCCACTCCGGGTTGTCCGGGCCCGGTGGGGTTGAGGCCACGCCCCACTGTCCCACCCTTGGGCGCCTAGGGCAGGAGGGGCACAAGTGTCGCCCTGGCAAGGGAGTGCTGT
>NW_022948340.1:0-258 GCF_012274545.1 Fukomys damarensis | reverse complement strand
CATGCTCCATGCTGAGGAAAAAAATGTGCACACACTTTTGCGTTCTTCATGTCATGACATGGTTGTTGGGCCCCTACAGCAGGAGCCTCCAACAGCCAATGAAACGGGTCAAGGCTGTGGGACAAGGTAAACAACAGAAGGCCTCTCCTGAGCCCAGTTAGTCCCCCAGAAGGTGTTAGTTGGGTCATTAATCTGGGGCACTCGCAGTTGCAGGATTGACTCCTCCTGCCAAGAAGTACACAGCAAACTCCAAACCAA
>NW_022948339.1:0-3729 GCF_012274545.1 Fukomys damarensis | reverse complement strand
AAAAAAATGAACACTATAATTTAAACATATGATTATAAATGCGTGTTTGTGTATTTGCTTCAATAAGATTTTGACAGGTTGTTTTATTAAAAATCTTCAAGTTTCTAAAGCAACAGTGTGCAAAAATTTTTGCACATGGGCCAATTCAGGAAAAATGAAATGTTTTTCAGGTGCATGTGTCCCACACATTAACAAGTCATGTTGTATTGATTTAGATCATGTTTTCTATTACTTGTTGAAAAATACATAGTATCTGGTAAATATGACAAATAGAAACATAAAAATATGTTTGTGCATTGATGGTTTACCTTCAAATCTGTACAGCACTTGAGTTTGGTATATTTACATATGTTATATTCATGCTATGTCTGACATAATATTCAGAGAAAGGTAGCTGTATTTCTTCTCTACTTTCAAGAGGAAAATAGAGTTAGTGATATAAAAGACTCACTGACAAAGTTAATAAAGAGAGTTTGAGTAAGATCAGTTTATCTTACTCAGTGTAACCTTTTTAGCCAGGAACAAGCAGGCCCAAGATAAAATTGCAGTAAAGAACCTTCTTACCTGCTCTAGTACGATGTTCTTTTCCATTTCAGTTGATGATGGAGTGACCCATGCAATAAAAGAAACAGTACTCCTGATAATTTTAGGAAATTATTTCTTTTCTGAGATTACTTTTAATTTTCATTTTGCTCAGGGGATTTGCAGGTGTCAGAAGCATTGGACAGTTGCACTGTCAAGACTTTTCTGGCAAAGGTCCTGTAGGCAACTCTGACTCTTATGGCAGATGTCTTTCAGAATGTTTTCTATGATTGATAAACATGGTCATTGTATAGATGACTGCAGATGATAAGAGCTAGTTTTAGTTTTTTAGGTATACAATGAGAATTTATTTTACAACTGAGCTGATTCAGATATCAATTTAGTAAGTGATTCCATGTCACTAAAGGCCTTCACATGTAAGGAAATTAAATGAAGAAATAGAATGGTTCCTTTCAACCTTACCAATTTAATAAAAAGAGGACAGATTTATTACAGAAAAATTTGGGTTGGACTATTATCTTTCAGCTTCTTTGTGAATGATCATGAGTAATCTGATGAACTTCTCTGAACCTTTGTTTTTCTACTAGAAAGTAAACAAATATTTCATAACCTAGTATTGTCAGCATCAAAACAAGATTATATTTGCTATGATACCAGAGAGATGGTCTTTAAAACTATAACAGCAGAAATTGCAGTTAATAAAGCAAAAATAGGCAACTACAGTAAGAATCTCAGCTATCTAGATGTTAGGTGGGAGAAAAATATTTCCATAAGTATTCTTCCAAATATCTACTCTTATTAAAATTTGAGGGAATTGAAAAAAGACAGTCCAAGAATTTAGTACGTCTGTGGAAATTTTTGCCAACTACCTTTTTTCATTTAAAGTCATGGATTTCATTATCTGCACCTTGAGAAATTTCTTTTGACCTAAAAATACAGGCAATCAATTTGGCTAGATAATAAAAATACAAAATATCTAGATAAGAAATATCTGATAACAGCATAGCCACATATCTAAACAGAAGTTAAATTCAAATTTATAAGGAAAATGTACTGTTTATATGTCTACTATTTCATCAAAGGTAATAAGAAAAATTTCAAGAGAATACATTGAATTAAAATTAGTTTGACATTTCAAGTATTTCCTCAAAATATTTTAGTATTTAGGGAGGTCTAATTTTTGAGTTCTTTATATATTCTAGATATTAGCCCTCAAAAAAGCATTTTTTCTCAGTATCTCTGAGAGAAAAGTCTATTTACATTTGAACTAATAATTTGAACATTTCTTTTATGCCATTATATGGCAATTTGTGAACTCTAGAAGTGTTATTTTATTGACATTGGAAAAGTGCCGGAATAACCAGCTTTTCAGGACTTGAGATGAAAATGATTGTGCAGAGTATGTTGATTATTGGTTATTAGAATACAAAAAGAAACTGACAAAGCAAGTTGCTAAAGAAATTAGAGGTTTACTTTCTTCATAATATGCCTTATAATCACAGTTCATTTTTTCTGAATGTTCCCCGAAATGTGCTGATACGTACTTGAGATTGGTTTATCTGGTTATTTTAATAATGACTGTATTTCCAGTATTGGTTTCTAAATATATGTAAAAAGTGCACATTGCCATTATGCTATTAAGCAAATAAAAAACCTGACTTCTAAACATTCTACATAGTTGGGTTTGCCATAAACATAATTGAAAAGAACCCTCCAATGTTTTCATTTAAAAATCTTGGTGACTTTCCCCTAGGTTCTAATAAACTATATCAAAATAGAACTCATTTCATGGAAAAAAGGAATCCCACAGCACTTCTTTTTAATAACTGTTGAGCTACAAAATTTTATTGGTGTCTTTTTATGTTCCCCCTAGAGGATGTAATGCACAAAAGCATTGCCACGGAACATATAAAATTACAAACGAAATTTATTGTAAAAAGTAGAATGTCTTCTAGACTGGTGTCAGTATTTATTTCATTCATAAACCAAAACTGCGGTATAATATATTCATTGTCAGCAAGTTCATGTGTGAAAATTGCCATCCAATGTTATCGACTGATATAAGACAGATATTGAAAAGACAATTTAAATTTACTCTTCCAAACATAAACTGTTCCACAAAAGCACTGTAAAAACTCCTTCAAGATTTTGGGTTGTGCTTGACATTTACGGTTAACTACATAATTTGGTTGTGTCATAATCCACTGTGTTTGGCAATTTGGCATTGAATGCCTGCAGAGCGGATTGGATCCTCACCACTTCACTCGTCGACAGCTTGAGTCTATGACGAAGCAAGCAAGAGAAAAGATCTAGACGACGCTGACCAGGTGGGGAGAGTTTATTTACACGGTCTCTTATCTCTAGTAGTTGCAAAAGTGCTGAATCCTGGGATCCCTGAGTATAGGGGTAGTCCAGTTGCAAAATCAGGTCCCGAATTGCTTCAGGGTCAAAGTGCATGCTGTAGCCAAACACTTGAATGTTGTTGATTTTCATGTAGCCCAGGTTCCGGGAAGGATCCATAAACTCCAAAGGTTCGTAGTAAATGCTCTCATTGCCGTTCGGGCCATTTGACTTGATGCGACTCCTCAGGTAGATGTGTACTGTCTCAAAAAATGTCTTCCATTTGTTCCCCAGAGTCAGTGTCCAGTTATAACACTGCAGGGGGAGGTCCAGCTTAGTCCGCTCCCAGTCTGGAAAGCTGTTTTCATTCACAGGCATGAACCAGCTCTCGGAGTGGCTGCCTCCAAAAGGATTGACATAAATAGCCAAGACTGGTTCCAAGGTGCTGTTTTTAGTTAAGCAAATCTGCAAAGAGATCCCCAAGATCATATGGACCAGGCTTGACTTGTACTTGTTACTCTTCAAGGTGAGGAGCATCCGCTTGCGCCAGGAAGGGTCAAACCAACTATTGAGGCGCATGTCATTGCTGATAAAAATGGCATGGACTTCAATTCGTCTGTCCGTCTTTTGTAACAGGTACTTCATCTCCAGATCTTGCAGGTCAGTCTCAAAGCCAATGTAGTGATCAGTGGACTCTGCGACTTCAGGCTTGCAGAGTCCCTGGCTCAGCATGTAGCCAGTGTTGCAGGTGCCACAGCGGGTGCGGTTGTCAGGAGCGCAGGTCAGGCAGGCAGAGGCGTCCCCCACAGTGCAGGGCAGGAAGGCCGTGCAGACCACCTGATCATT
>NW_022948338.1:0-418 GCF_012274545.1 Fukomys damarensis | reverse complement strand
TCTCCAGACCTCTACTTGGGGGTCGGGCTCCCACGTGGACTTCGGGGGTCCCTGACGGCTTTAAGCTCGGGACCGATCGGCTAGAATCACGGAAGGGAGACGACCGGGCTCGCCAGGCAGACACCCCAGCCTGAAGGACACAGGAGTCTGAGCATCAGCCCCCAGAGGTCGGGAGCAGTACGGGGAGGCAGGTGCCTCTGCTGGAGAAGGTTCTATTGGCGGAGGCAGAAAGGAGAACCCGGGATCCGGCGCTGTGAGCGGAGAGCAGAGGCGGAAAAGACCGAGAGTGATCCGGGGAAGCCAGGAAGCCAAGGCAAATTGGAGACAGCCGCTCCCATCTGTCGGAATTAAGAAGGATCGAGCGTTTGTTTCTACCCCACCGAACCGTTCTTCCGCCCGGCGTTTGACTTGGGCACCA
>NW_022948337.1:0-223 GCF_012274545.1 Fukomys damarensis | reverse complement strand
TTAACCTTTAGGAAAATGTAGGAATCATAGTTTATAGGTTAATGCATTTTTGCACATTTATATACCAACATAACGAACGAGATTAGAACTTAGACTATTTCTGTCAGTCCAGGCAGTTTTATTTTGCTGCTCCCAGTAAATGTCCACTCCCATCCCCTCACCCCAAGGTAGCCACTCTTCTTCCTTCTATCACTTAACAAAGGAGTTACATCTGAGAAACATG
>NW_022948336.1:0-411 GCF_012274545.1 Fukomys damarensis | reverse complement strand
GAAAGACATATAAAATGAAAAGAAGTCTTTGAAATCTCAGACTTATACAGGCAGGAAGTGGCTGTAAAAACTTCTTAGCTGTAAACATGGGCTGCGTTTTATTAAAAAGGCAAATGATTCTGAGGTCAGATCCATGAGCTGGTAGGATGGAGTCATGAGACACCTGAGTCCTATTCTGTGAACTGGCAGCTATGCTTGGCTGGTTGCATGGCTGTGAACCTGGGACTGCTCTGTTGCTCTTGTGACTCCCCTTCAGAACAGTGGTGTTTGTAATAGTACTTATGCCTATCTGCCATTAGTTTGTTGGATTTTTGTGGGGCACATAGTTTGTCTCATTAATTCAAGGTCTTTAGACAGAGGAATAGTAGGCAGAGAGCTGTGAAGAAAGGGCCACTCAGGGGAGTCTCTGAA
>NW_022948335.1:0-215 GCF_012274545.1 Fukomys damarensis | reverse complement strand
ACCATTTTAGAACTGTTTCGTTAGCCTAGATGAAAATGAAAGCCCTCATCGCCCAGCTGTGACGTGCCGTTTCCCCCAGCCCTGGCCCAGACTCTTCTCCCCAGACTGGCCGTTCTGGACGTTTCCTGAAAGTGACATCACGCCATGCGCGTCCTCACACCTGGCTGCCTTCACTCAGTGTCGTGTTTTCCAGGTCCCCATAAGCAGCACACGTG
>NW_022948334.1:0-229 GCF_012274545.1 Fukomys damarensis | reverse complement strand
AGGCCAAGTTATCCCTGCATTATAGTCTTGAACTAAATATTTTTAAGTGATCATTTTGTCTACGTGCAGAGCTGTGTAGAATCTGACCCAAGAGGTAAAACAATAGAGACAGACACAATAGGAAGATAGAGTCACTAAGACTTTGTGCCTTCTCAGTCAACCATCTGATTTCTGTACGCTAAAGTGAAGGGCCAGTGCTTTCAACGTGAAAGTGACCTTTAGGCAAATG
>NW_022948333.1:0-245 GCF_012274545.1 Fukomys damarensis | reverse complement strand
AATGTAATACTTTATAAAAATAAGTGAAATTAGCTACTGCCTGACAATCAAGGATACGTCTTTAACATTAAAAGTGTTAAAGGGGTATCTGTGACACGAAGCCATGTGACCCTGCAACAATATTGTGTAGTCCACGCTGCAGGAGAAATAGGTGCACAGGAGGACTGCTTAATGGACAGGACAATGGAAAATACCAAGAGCCTCTGAGGTCCCATGAGGTCAGAGGTCCATTAGTATAAAATTAA
>NW_022948332.1:0-727 GCF_012274545.1 Fukomys damarensis | reverse complement strand
CTGTGGTTCATCTCTACAGGAAGGCCATTTCCGTGACAAAGTGTAGGGCTATGGTTAATCTTTATGGGAATCATTTATCTCTTCTACCTGGAATGTTCACATTTGGTGTTTGTTCCTGACTATTGTCCTGAGTAAATGCTGCGTTTTTAGTGACCTTGGGCCTTTCTTGTTCTCTGAAGAGGGCGAGCTTAACCTTTAACTAAGATGGCATCCATGCTGGCACTTTACGTCTGACACTAATTACCCTAACTGCAGAGTCTACCACCGAGGGGAGAAACTGCTTTCAATGGTAGAGGCAGAAATATCCTTTAGTAAGTTTTTCTATCGATCTTAATAAAGCTCAATGAAGTCTTTATCCTATATTTTCCCTACAATGCCACTTGTCCCTACACATGCTTGCATAGTCCTAAGACAAGGAAGTTGTATGAGCCACTTCCTTTTTCTCCACTCAACCATAAACACAACACCACCCTAATGGTATATGTGTCTTGAGTTTGAGTGGCAAAGCAAGAGATGTCAGTGCCTCATGCAACTGGTGGAAACCAAAAATTGTGAGAGGCTCCATCTTCCCAAAGACAGTTCCCAGAAGATACTCTCACATGCTTTCTTTTCACCACCACTGGTCCCACTCATACAACAAGCTGTCCTCTAATCAATAAAAGCAAAACAATTTTTAAAAAGTAGAAAGTTTTTCAGGACATGAACCAGAATTTAAGGAAATAGCAGG
>NW_022948331.1:0-2313 GCF_012274545.1 Fukomys damarensis | reverse complement strand
TACATAGTGAGTTCCAGGTCCGTCTCAACTACATAGTGAGACCCTGTCTCAAAAAACCAAAAGCAAACCAAAAACAACACCCCTCCCCCAAAAAAACCCAAACCAAAAAAGCCAAAATAAAAAACAGTCAAGCAAGGGTCAGGGATTTAGCTCAGTAGCACCATGCCTGCCTTCCAAGAGCAGGGACGTGAAGTTCCATCCCTGATACCAAACAAACAAGGACACAACAAAACAAAAAACAGTCAAGCAGGGTATGGCTGTGCAGGAGGTTCAAAGTCTGCCGTGGCTATGCAGGGAGACCCTATCTAAAACAACAAAACAAAACAAAAGGCCACATAAACACAGGGTAAGGGCTGGGAGTATAGCTCACAGGGTGAGGTCCTGGCTTCAATTCCCAGCACTGCATAAGTAAATAAGGAGAATAATAATAAGGAAAGATAAAGGCAGCAAGGAAGTTATAGTGTTATTCATTGTGGTCCTGGAGCTATCACAAAGGAAACCCTCAGTGCCCATGGCCAGCTAAGGACCCTTGGGAGGGCACTGGGTGCCTTCCTCCCAGGTCCACAGCGGAGTCCTGGGCGCTGGCCACCCCCACCCAGTGCCTTCCCCTCAGGGGCTCCAACGTCCTCCTGTCCCCACTGTCCTCGCTGGCTGCACTGCCCCCAGAGCAGCTTCTCCCGCTCCCCTATCTCAGCCGGGCTCAGGCCAAGCCCTGGGCTCCGCAGTTCCGGGGCCCCTGTGACATCAGGCTGACCATGCACCCTGGCCCTTCCCCTCCTGCTCCCAGTAACCACAGGCAAATCCTGAATCCCCGCACAGCATCGGGAACCCCTCTCCTTCTGGCGGACCACTCTGTCCACCCTACAGGCAGATGGGCCTGTCCAGGCCCTGGAGGGCTTTGTCTGTTTACTGTGGTACTGGGGATGGAATCTAGGAGTGCTCACCACTGGGCTACATCCCCAGCCCTTTCTCTACTTTTTATTTTTATTTTTTGGTACTGGGGATCGAACCCGGGTCCTTTTGCTTGTGAGGCAGGAGGTGGAACCACTGAGCTAAATCTCTGGCTCTCTACTTTTTATATTGAAACAGAGTCTCTCTCACTAAATTGCTCAGGCAGGATTGTAACTCCCAGTCCCCCTGCCCCAGCCTCCCTAAGTTCTGAGACCGCAGGTCTGAACCACCCCACCCAGCCTGGAGAGATTGGTTTTTGCCTCAGGGTCTGGTGGATTTATAGTTAGTGATGCCCTTCACATGGGGTACCTGTGCTAGGAGGCATCTACAGGCCATGCCATCAATGCCATCATCATGCCCTGCAGCAGCCTGAGGCCAAGAGAGGGCAAGAGACTTGCCCAAGGGCACCCAGCACTCCAGAAGCCTGAATAAGGTCACATCCGGGCCTTCACACCAGTGACTGCAGCTCCAGCCCAGGAATTGTGGCTGGGCCGGATATGGTGTCTCCAGTGGGGAAATGAATTGTTTTGTTTCTTGGCCATGAGACAGGGCGGATGCAGCTGGCCCTGGTATCCACCAGACAGTGGAATTCAGCCCCCACCACCACCACGGGGGAGACAGCCCTGTGCTGTGGTTTCCACTCGGGGGCCACCCCGTCTCACAGCGGCTGAGCACAGGACTGGGGAGAGGGGTGTCCCTGAGGAGGCTGGGCCTGGCCGTTTTCCTCCACTTCCAGCAGGGCTGGGAAAGACCAGAAAGGCCAAGTGGCAGTTCCTGGTCCACAGGCCCCAGGGACTTGCTCCTTGCAGGCAGACATGTTTCTGTTTTTTGCAGAAGTAGAAATCGAACCCAGGGCTTTCACACTGAGCTACACCCCACCTTTATTTATTTATTTATTTATTTATTGAAAGACAGAGTCTTACTGTCTCTAAATTGCCCAGGCTGGGCTCAAACTCAAGATCCTCCTGCTGCAGCCTCCAGAGTGCTGGGACTAGAGGTATGCACAACCACACCTGCTGGGGCATGGGTTTTGTTGTTGTTTGGTGTTTTGTTTTATGATACAGGGTCTCGCTATGTAGTTCAGGCTGCACTTGAACTCACTATGTAGCCCAGGCTGGCCTCGAGCTGTAAAAATGTTTTTGAGCCTAGGCATGGGCGCACACTTGTAATTCCAGCACTCAGAAGGTGGAGGCAGGAGGATCGCTGTTAGTTCTAGGCCAGTCTAGGTTGCATAATGAGAACTTGTCTCAGAAAAACAAAATAACAACAACAAAAAACCCAACAAAACAAAACAAAAAGGGTGAAGGGAGGACAGGGGTAAGGGGAAAAATGAGAACCAAGACCTGTCATGTAAAGGTACAA
>NW_022948330.1:0-280 GCF_012274545.1 Fukomys damarensis | reverse complement strand
TCAATTGTTAGATGTAGTAGCTGTTTTGGGTAATTTCCTAAGCTTTTTCTATGTACGTGATCATGTCTGCAAATAAAAACAGCTTTAGTTCAGAAGGAAAGGGGAACCAGGATGGAAGGAACTGCAGGAAGGAAGCTTAGGAGAATGAGAAAATGAGTCATTACCCTTACTCTTATTCCAAATGCATAAGAAGTCTGTGCCTAGGAGAAAGACACACAATAGCTATTTTTGATAAGAGGTTGAGGCCAAAAACAAATTATTCATCTTTCCTTCTTCATAC
>NW_022948329.1:0-215 GCF_012274545.1 Fukomys damarensis | reverse complement strand
AACTGAAATGGGACAAAATATATCGCAAGATTGTTGAATTCAAATGGTATTTTTCAAAGAAAGGGTGTCAGGAAGGAAATGTATCATCAAAATCCTATTCAAGAGAGGAAAAGGGGATTGGAGAGGAGAGGATTTACATTTCTTGAGTGTTGACTATGTCAGGCACTTGGCTTCACACTTGGCTAGCTTTATTTTCTTCATTCCTCTCAACCACC
>NW_022948328.1:0-504 GCF_012274545.1 Fukomys damarensis | reverse complement strand
CAAACATCCCATGTTCTGCTGTGTTCAAACAAGAACGTGTGTGGCTGAGTGGGTCGTGGAATGGGCCTGTTAGGTATAACAGTTCTGCTATTTTCATACTTACCCCACACCCTTCCCCTCAGAGATAACCGATGCTTCCACATTTTCAACATTTCTGAGGTACTCTGATTCCAATCTGCCTGCTTCTTATTGGCTGTAGAAGATTATTGCATCATAATGGGACTTCTGAAGGAGACAGAGCAGTGAATGTCATTAGATGTGGGTCCCAATGGTAGACTTATGCTAGTATTAAAATCTTGATTTAGTTTCGTTCTTTTCCCTGGCTTCATCTATGATGGAACAATATGTAACCTGCCACATACTTAAAAATGTGAAACATAAAGAGTTTTCATCTAGGAAAGCCTGCTGTGTTTAGAGAAGGGAATGAAATTCAAAGGCATTCACCATCAGTAAGAGATAACACAACAGAGACTAAAGTGGACCAATGGGACACAAGGCTAGTCT
>NW_022948327.1:0-226 GCF_012274545.1 Fukomys damarensis | reverse complement strand
GTGTTTTCCAGTTGATGCAACTTGCTTTCATTCTCTGCTTTTCAAGAAGAACAGAACCTTGCCCGTGACAGAACCCGAGCTTTGCTTCTGTCCTTGCTTCCAGTTATACTGTTTCCCTCCACCCCACCCCTACCTGACCCTACTGAGTGCCCTCCACTAATGTAATCTGAGAATGCTCATCTTCCTCACCTTCTACGCTCTGCTGGCTTTCAGACCACAAGAATGC
>NW_022948326.1:0-242 GCF_012274545.1 Fukomys damarensis | reverse complement strand
TTAAAAATGTTTATTACAGGTTGAAATGTACACATTTTGGATGATATTGAGTTTAAAACAAATAGCTTTCTTTCCGGTACTATCACACTGGGATTAGTTATTGGAATTCATTTCACCTGTGTCACTGTGCCTTTCCCGCGTGGCTCCTGGGAGATTTAACACCGCCCGTGGGACTTGGTTTCTGTCTCCATCGCTGTCTCTGAGGCAGACGCAGGACTCACTCTGGAGGGTTTCCAATATCC
>NW_022948325.1:0-326 GCF_012274545.1 Fukomys damarensis | reverse complement strand
AGTTTAAATATACAACATGCCACATTAGGTTGATTCTACATAGCAACTCCTTCCTGTATCATAGCGTGGTATAAATTTTTTTCTAGATCTTTCTATCTCCAATATGTCCTATTGGAATTGTCTGTCTAGGACTAATGAATGTGTGAGAGACAAGGTAGGGCATTAAATTTATGACAATGAATGTTTATTCAAATTTTCTTTTTCAATACATGGAATTTCATTACCTTTTTAACCTAAATAGGTTTTCTTTTTTATTTCTTCTGAATATTTAAATTTGTGGCATTCCTTGTTTTTGTACTTTTATATCCATTGAAATTCAGTACAAT
>NW_022948324.1:0-332 GCF_012274545.1 Fukomys damarensis | reverse complement strand
CAGACTGAAGGACAACCCAGTCAGTCAAGGACCAGTCCTGTCGGATGTGATAAATGCCATCTTTGCAGTGGAAACACCAGGAACTGGTAGGAGGAAAGAGTTCCCAGTGCCACTGAGGATACTTAGGAGGCTGCTGCAGTCCACATATTTCTACCCAGTTGGAAGGATGGCGAAAACGTCTGGAGATGGAGGTCTGTAAGTGTTCAAAAGTCCTGTAAAATAGTTTGGTAAGACTCTGATGTACCTGTAAACCACTGACAAAGGCAAATTGGCTGCTACAGTGATTAAATCTCTCTTAATAGGAGGCGAAATGGTGAAAGGCAGAGTATCCA
>NW_022948323.1:0-202 GCF_012274545.1 Fukomys damarensis | reverse complement strand
GAGAGGACCCGGCAGCCAGCTGAAAGAGACTGCAGGTCAACCCACATCAGCGCCTCCAAAGAATCAAAAATACCATTTTCATGCAGAGCTTCCCTGAACTTCAGTAAAACAAATAGTATTTACACAAACAAAAAATAAACTATAATGAGAGCAAAGAAGCAGCATTCTCTCCAGTTCACTCGCTTGACGGTTAAATCATTTT
>NW_022948322.1:0-239 GCF_012274545.1 Fukomys damarensis | reverse complement strand
GCTAGAGATGAGAAATTTAAGGATAGGATAACAAAGGGCAGAGCATGAGGAAGATTTCCTTGCAATGGAACTTACCATGGTTGGAGGAGTGTCTCCTAAAAGTCCCACACTTGTTTCCGGGGAGGCAGTAGTGGAAGTTGCTGTAGACTTTTTGGAAGTGAAGTCCTTAGATCATCTCAGGGATGTTTTTGAAGATTGTGGGGCCTTGGTCTCAGTCTGTTTCCTGGCTCATGATGTGG
>NW_022948321.1:0-253 GCF_012274545.1 Fukomys damarensis | reverse complement strand
TTCTAGATAGTAGACATTTGTCTGAGGAAGAGCTGGCAAACACTTTTCCCACATTGTGGGTTGTCTCTCAACGCTATTGATCATTTCTCTTTCTGTGCAGAAGCTTTTTAATGAGTAGAGATAACACTTGTTGACTGAGTCAGTTTATGGGCAGCTGAAATTTTGTTCATAGAATCATTTCCTACACCAATGTCTTCTACGTAACCTCTCTTCCAGCTGGTTTAGTGTTTTTGTTTTAATATTTGGATGTTAT
>NW_022948320.1:0-1258 GCF_012274545.1 Fukomys damarensis | reverse complement strand
AGGGCACTGGAGGCACATTCCAGGACGAAGGAGCTTCCTGACTGCACTACGTCTTCTCCGTCCTGTTTTTTCTGGTGCAGCTATTTGTATATGGGACACATAGTGACACCCACCCACAAGCAAGTGTTGCTTTTCAGTGATGCCTGTGGATTCCTGTACACCAGCCTGGACCAGCCAGCTGTGGTTCAGCTCTGGACCCATGCAGCCCAGTGAATTTCTCCCATATCCACTTCTCCTGCATCTTCCCTTCTCCCAAGGACTGAAACCCAGCTGTGGGAAGAAGCCCCTTTTGTGTTTGTTCTTTCCTGGGGTGTTCTTCCTTAGCCTTAGTGTTTTCTTCAGATTTCTTCCTTTTAATTTCTTATTCATAGTTAATCCCCTTGTTGCCAATTAATAAACCTTTATGTTAAGTCTTTCCTGTTCAAATTCCTGGAGTGGATTCTGTCTCCTAATTAGACTTTCTCTGATACACTAATATTAAAAACAGTTGCTGTTGAGGTATAAGTACGTTGATTGCAAAGACTGCAGTGGTATCTATTATAAGAGAAAAGTGGAACTAATCTTACCATCCAGCAAATTAAAACTCACTCACTTAACTAAACAGAATGCTTGTTATTTCCCCCAAAATTACTCAAACATGTAAATGTATGGGATAATGTTAGATTTAAAAGGAGACTATAAGAATGATTATATCACATCACCTATGTTAGCTAAAATATAAAAGTTGTATCATTTAGGGTGATTTACTTATTTCCTATGAAAAATTTTAAAACAACTAGTAACTGTTTTTATTTTTACTATGGAAAAATAAACTTCAAAATGACTAATAATAATCAAAGTTTCTCTTTAGCAAGAACTATAAGTTAGTTTCAGGTTTAGCTGCAAGTGACAGAAAATTCCAAAATAGTGGCAGCCAAAACAAGATAGTTATTTATGTTTCTTTTATATGTAAGAAGTACCAACAAAATCATACAGGTCAGATAGGGTGATTCATTATGCTATGGATTCATGTTTGTAACCTGTTCCATGTCCAGACAACTATGGCTATGGAGTTCTAGAGAGTAAGCAATAAGACAGGAGAATTTCAAAGAAATTTCACACCCCCATTTTTTGCTTTCTTTGGCTTAAGCACTTTTATTGGGAAATAATCATTGAATTATTGAATGAATCATTGAATTATTTTAGACATACAATCAAAAGACACTTAATAAAGTTGTAGAGTTGTGTAATTGTCACAATGGCCTATTTAAAAAAAAAA
>NW_022948319.1:0-220 GCF_012274545.1 Fukomys damarensis | reverse complement strand
AGGAGAAACAGTTCATGGCAGGCAAAGACAGCAATAGCAACAAGGGACCGTGACAGTATCTGTCTGCCCCTTGTACCTTCTCCAGGCTACTTAAGGTGGGCAGCACTCACACCCTTAATCCTAGTGCCTTTGAACCTCCCATTGTATCACAAATCAGTTTTAGCTTCACACACTCTCGATCCAGTCACCTCTAAAAGAGTCCCACCAATGACTACACGAG
>NW_022948318.1:0-291 GCF_012274545.1 Fukomys damarensis | reverse complement strand
ATAGCTTCCCTGTCGTGAAAGAACCCGAGGGCTTCATGAACCTTCACAGACACTGCTTAGCCCACTCTGGTTGCTTTTCGAGATGCTTCCTGGGATGAAGACCAGGGATGACATCTCCACCCTCTCCATTCCACCTTGGCCAAGCCACTAGATAGGAAGCAGTGAGGTCACCATCATTCCTGTCCCAACCCACACACACACACACACACACACACACACACACACGCACACACGCACAGACGATGTGAACTTGTCTGGCTCCCTAGTGTCCTGGGTGCTCCTGAGGGAGAT
>NW_022948317.1:0-210 GCF_012274545.1 Fukomys damarensis | reverse complement strand
AGGGAGGACTGGAGAATGGGGAAAAATAAGAACCAAGACACATCATGTAAAGGTACAAGAACCTAGTGATGAATGTAACTGTACTGTATACCTAAAATGTACTAATAAACTTAATAAAGATGATAAAAGATTTTCTCACTCATAAGTAGAAACTGGAGTTTTATTATTGTAATTTGTTTCGGTTTCTTTCTGTTTATTGAGGAATATTCA
>NW_022948316.1:0-967 GCF_012274545.1 Fukomys damarensis | reverse complement strand
TGTATTCCTTTTTGTTTGTAGGTCTCTGCCTGGCAGAGTTTAAAACACTGTTGTGAGGCACTATTAGCAGAGAAGCCCTTCAGGCCTTACAGAGTGCGTAGCAGCTCTGAGTGCACACAAGCCTGCAGAACTCTGTATACTTGGGGATAGGTACAGTTTGACGTTATAACACAAACACACTTTGCTGAGGGCGTCTGCCTTTTAAAGTGCAGTTTTCCACGGGAAACAGCTTCTCTCACCGCTTAGCCGTTTAAACCGAAAGCGGTCAGTTTCATGAATGTGAAGTACTCCACAGAGAAAGGTGCTGCAACTCTGTGAGTTTACCAGTGATGTCCACCTCTTATGGGGAGGACAACTGTATTCCTTTTTGTTTGTAGGTCTCTGCCTGGCAGAGTTTAAAACACTGTTGTGAGGCACTAATAGCAGAAAAGCCCTTCAGGCCTAAGAGAGTGCCTAGCATCTCTGAGTGCACACAAGCCTCCAGTACTCTGTATACTTGGGGATAGGTTCAGCTTGACCTTAGAACATAAACTCACTTTGCAGAGGGCTTCTGCCATTTAAAGTGCAGTTTTCCACGGGAAAAAGCTTCTCACGCCGCTCAGCCGTTTAAAGCGAAAGTGGTCAGTTTCATGAATGCGAAGTACTCCGCAGAGAAAGGTGCTGCAACTCTGTGAGTTTACCAGTGAAGTCCACCTCTTATGTGGAGCACAACTGCATTCCTTTTTGTTTGTAGGTCTCTGCCTGGCAGAGATTGAAACACTGTTGTGAGGCACTTTAACAGAGAAGCCCTTCAGGCCTAAGAGAGTTTCTAGCAGCTCTGAGTGCACACAAGCCTCCAGAACTCTGTATACTTGGGGACAAGTTCAGTTCTATGTTGGAACAGAAACGCACTTTACAGATTGCGTCTGCAGTTTAAAGTGCAGTTTTCCCTGGGAAACAGCTTCTCTCGCCGCTGAGCCGTTTAAAG
>NW_022948315.1:0-260 GCF_012274545.1 Fukomys damarensis | reverse complement strand
ACGTTTGGATGCTGGAATGTGCCAAGGTTCAGAATTTGAGACTTTCCCCTGTTATGACTAATGGCACTGGAAATTGAAGCAGTCTCACTAAAGAATGATCTGATACATTCAAGAGAAATAATTATTATGGGTTCAGCTAAAATTGAACGAAGAAATTCTTTTGCTTGATCTCTAAGAGAGTTTTGCAGAGAAAAGTGTATATAGACTAGATTATGTAAGAAATGAGAGATTTATCGTGCTTCAGTCTCAGTATGGAAATT
>NW_022948314.1:0-201 GCF_012274545.1 Fukomys damarensis | reverse complement strand
TCGACCTCCTCCGCTGTGGCTGAGCCTAAGGTGAAATCTCATGCTGGTACTCACTAGGAAAGCTGCACAGCGATAACCAGGTGCAGAAACTGTGAGGCTGTCACTCACCGGGATCCTCATCCTAACCCGCACCCTCCACCGGACCCCGGGGAGAGGGACTGACCTTCCTACGCCAATCCGAACACTGAAGGTCACATGAAC
>NW_022948313.1:0-209 GCF_012274545.1 Fukomys damarensis | reverse complement strand
CTTGGTCCCGGTGTTCAGCTTTTGGCCAGTTCCTCTTGCTGCCCTAGCAGCTCCTGGTGTGAAAAGGTTGAAACCCAGACACATCTCTCCCCTGTGGAGCTCCTGACATTCAGGCCCACAGAGGGGATACAGTTTCTTCACCCATGGCCACAGGTGGATGGGAGCTGAGGAGATTCCACCTGGGAACAGCACTTCAGGCTGTGGTGACA
>NW_022948312.1:0-1652 GCF_012274545.1 Fukomys damarensis | reverse complement strand
TTTATTGAACATTTGCAACATGAAGGGCATAGGTGGCAGAAAATAAAGACCAGTTCTTAACCTCATGGAGCTTATGCTTAAGTGGGGAGAAGAAAAATGAACGGAGGAGGAGGCGAAGTGAGGGAGGTAAAGGGGAACTTCTGGATGGGGATGATATTGTAAAGCATATCAGCAGCGAAGGAGATGCAGAGTACTTGTGAAGGTTGAAAGCCAAGGCGGTGCGCTGAAGTGGTCAGAGCAATCAAGTGCGACCCTTGCAAACTGCAGTGTAGGAAGGAGCCAGCCATGCCAAGAACAGGAATAGGAGGGAAATATTACAAACAGAAAACAAAAGCAAACAAGAGAGCGTATAGAAGGAAATAGATTTGCAAATTTGATGTGGAAGGAGACCAGTAGAATGGACTCAGGGTAAGAAGCAGGAAGTGTGTAGGGAGTCACAGGTCCAGGGTGCAACTACTTGAATGGGGTAAGTGATTATTATGAGCACTCTGGTTATTTTGGAGTGAATGAATCGCTATAGAAAAGAATGGACAATAGAGAAGCTTTTGCAAGAATCAAGCAGCAAGTTGATGAAGGATTGAATGTAGAGATATAGTATATTGTTGAGGTACATCACGGGCCTGAAGTGTCGTCACATGGTGGATGACATGGGGGTGGAGGGGTGAGGAAAAGAAAGAATTGAGCAGACCTTCTAGGTCTTTGATTGGAAGAATTAGGCATATGATGACCCTTTGCTGAGAAAGAAAAGACGAAGGATTGCTTTTTAATTTTTATCCTAAATATATGATGCTTAACATTTGTTCAATATAAGGCACCCAGTAGGTAAACCAACTATGATTTTTGCTTTATGATGCTCAAGCTCAGAAGACAGCTGTAGACAGGGGGGATCAGAATCATGTGCTGAATATATAAATTTGGAATTTTCTTAGCCTCTTTTTCAATGATATAAATGAGGATGAGATGCCTGCTAAAAGCACTGAAGTTGGCTGGTGAAGTGGAAGATTAGGAAAATATGGGCCTGTGAACTCTGAAATGAAGATATTGGAAGAAGCTTGTTGTCCAGTATGACAAACGTTGCCCAAAACTAGCATATGATTAAACAAAGACACTTCCATCAGATTTTAATTCCTTTTTATTAACCAGTACAATTGGAATATGTTAAAAATTAAAACGTATTTTCTAGATTTTTTTTCACAGGTTATCTTTAATTCAAAGCAAAGGAAAGGAATGACATTCTTATTGATTTGTTCATTCATTTGATCAATAATAGATATTACATGTTGTGCCAGGCACTCTTGGAAATAAGTTATCACTTCTTGATATTTTTATTGCAGCCTAAATTTTATCTTCATAATTTAACACTGATGTATTTTAAATAGTCTAATTTTGACTTACACCATAAACTCCAAACCAATAACTTTTTGAATCCCAACTTCATTTAAATTTCCTTTTGCAAGGCATCATAGGAGGCCCTACTGTTTCCTAAGAGGCTAGTATTTCATAAACTTCTATTTCTCCTGTCAGTGATAGGCCATGACGTCGCAATCAGACTGGAACACATTCAGGAAAACAGAATCATTAAATTAGGGCCTAATGAAAGTCAGCCTCTTTTTTTTCTTATCTAAGCCCATAATACAAAAAAAATTTTTTTT
>NW_022948311.1:0-563 GCF_012274545.1 Fukomys damarensis | reverse complement strand
GTCCGCGTGTGACTTTTGTGTCTTTCTCAAAGTCAAAATGACCATGAAAGGTGGACATTTTGGGTCAATTCAGGGTATCCAGGTAGCCAAAGAATAGTGTACCTTGCGACACTTGTAGAAGAGGCCTTTGACAAACGCTTCAGAAAGTGGTAACAAGGATGGGATGTGTTTGAAGTGCGGTGAAGGATTTTGAAGGGGGTGGGCCAATTAGAGTAATATAAATATTCACTGCATTATTAAAAATCACACCTCATAATGTTACTGCCTGAGGTCTCCTTTGCTCTGATTAATCACATTTTCACATATTTTCTCAATATGCTCATGTTAGGAACTTTTTTTCTTCCCTGATCCAGCACTCTTTATTATCTATACCCCACTTTATTTCTTTCAATGACATTTTCACCAACCAGCATATTGCATTTCTTTACTTATTTCTTGTTCCTTTCTTTTCATTGAAATGCATGCTCAACGAAGGTAAGTTTGTTTTTCTTTCCCTCAGTGTCTTCAAAGTCTAGAATGGTGCCTTATCGAAGGAAATGATGGTAGAGAGACACATGTCACAT
>NW_022948310.1:0-245 GCF_012274545.1 Fukomys damarensis | reverse complement strand
TAATAAAATATACAGCACACTCAATACATGCAAATAATAAACTTTTTTTGAGGCAGTTTCTCTATGTCATCTGAACTGGTCTCAATCCTGATTCAGGCTTCTGAGTGCAGGGATTACAGACATGTACTATCATGCCTGAGTATCCTTTTAATATCAAGACAAAATAACACAACTAGCTGAAGGGCTCAGAATGGACACTCCTCAGTGTATGTCTGGCTGAGCTAGGATGTTCAGTAGTTAGGTGC
>NW_022948309.1:0-263 GCF_012274545.1 Fukomys damarensis | reverse complement strand
ACGCGACGCGGGGAGTGGAATGGGGAGCCTGTCCCATCCCCATCATCGAGCTCTCACCCTACCTGCTGGCCCGGCACTGCCCACTGGCACCGCTTTGCGACACACGGGTCCTTGAAAATATCCCGTGCATCCCAGCTTCCTGAAAGGTGCTGCCTTCACCTTACCTCGCACAGGCGAACTAACTGGTAGGCGCCTTCCTACCGGATCATGCTCACCAACCCTAACCCTAACCCTAAGCCACCACCTGATTCCTAAGCTCCCAG
>NW_022948308.1:0-207 GCF_012274545.1 Fukomys damarensis | reverse complement strand
AGGGATGATTAGCTGAATATTTGGTAGTAGGGTTAGCTTTAGAAAAGCAGGGATGTGATACAAATAGGGCATCTAGAAGTTTCAGATTATATTTCATTTATTAACTGCTGGTGAAAATACAATTTTTTGTTTTGTTTTTTTTTTTCATTGTGAAAAAGTCTTTATTTTAAGAAAAAAATTTAGTTAACAAAAATTTTTTAACAAGTT
>NW_022948307.1:0-214 GCF_012274545.1 Fukomys damarensis | reverse complement strand
TAAATTACTAAAATTAGTGTTTGTATATCTCAAACAGATACAAAATGTGTATTTTAATTATGTGAGTAGACTATTAAGAGGTATTTGTTTTGAGGTGTAGATCCCAGAATAAAGAATGACGGTAGTGATCTAATTTGTTTAACTTTAAACCTCTCAGCCAGGAGTGGTAGCACACACCTGTATTCCTAGCATGCTTAGAGGCTGAGGCAGGAGG
>NW_022948306.1:0-225 GCF_012274545.1 Fukomys damarensis | reverse complement strand
AAATCTGGTGTATATTGACAAAATATTTTGAACATATTTGGGATATACTAAGATAAGAACAAAGACAGGCACCATAAGGAGCAGGGCATGATTGTGTGGTCCCCCTAACGGACCCCGGTGCTGTGGAGAGAACCTCAAGGGCTCGATCAACCCAAGCTGGAGAAGCGCACTGAGTGATCCTGTGAGAGACCCTGCAGTCTGCTCTGTGCTCTTTGCACTCGCTCT
>NW_022948305.1:0-222 GCF_012274545.1 Fukomys damarensis | reverse complement strand
GTTAATAACCATTTCTTATATGAAAATTTTGTCTTTCCAGATTGATTACAATTTCTTCAAAGATGGGATGATGACAGCTCTTAGTATCCATATACTTAGGTTAACAGGGGCTTACAGAATACTTCAACTATTTAATAATTTTTATAAATGTTCATAGAATAAGAGCATGTCATACTGCAACATTTTGATGAGTAAACTTTGACCTAGGAAACAGGAAGTTTT
>NW_022948304.1:0-780 GCF_012274545.1 Fukomys damarensis | reverse complement strand
CTTTAAGAGAATATTTGGAGACATTTTAAGATTGAGACATTTGAAATATGTAAAAATCAAATGCAGTTTTTTTTCCTTTATTTTTTAGCTAAACAGGAATTGAGAAAGCATAGGATAGAAAAATTTAGTTCCGTGAATCATTATTTGGAGAAAATTATGTACAAGAGCAAGTAATTCCATCTTGGGCTATGTATGATAAGAGTTTGAAATAAATCTTTCTGTTAAGTCACTAAAATATTAGGGTTGTTAGGCATTAATTACCTTTTCTAATTTATAGACCTAGTTCAGAACTTACTGACATATTTTTAAGCACATTTTGAATATGTACACCATAGAAAAAAATGTTCCATGTTCAAATAAACTGGGGGAAAACTACACATTGCATTTTTCTCTTAAAGAGGCATCACGTGAACTACCAAAGTTAAGGCTCTGAGAATTTTATAGAAAAAAAAGTGTGTTTTTTCTTGCTATCAGGGATCAAACTTAGGACCTTTCACTTGTGAGGCAGCCTTGGCACTACTGAGCTAAATCCTCAGCTGGAAAAAAAGTGTATTTAACTCCACACTAGTCAAATGTATGAGATCTCACAAATAGATGGTAATACTGGTATTCAGCTGGTGCAGAATGGAATAATTATACTGTTGTTTCAAAATGTTGAACAGATTACATTTTGTTGGTTAATTAACCACTGTTCAAGCCTTTCAGATATCTTCACCATCTTGGTCCAGTCTTAATGGGAAAGAAACTTCTGGTGAATTGACTACTGATCATCCAACAAGC
>NW_022948303.1:0-410 GCF_012274545.1 Fukomys damarensis | reverse complement strand
AACAACACTGAGATTCCACCTCACCCCACAAAGAATGGCTGCTATCAAGAAATCAACCAGTAAGAAACATCGGCGGGGTTGTGGGGAGAAAGGAACCCTTATCCATTGTTGGTGGGAGTGCAGAGTGGTGCAACCACTATGGAAGTCAATGTGGGGAAACAGGAACCCTTCTCCATTGTTGGTGGGAGGGCAGACTGGTGTAACCACTGTGGAAGTCAATACAGAGATACCTCAAAGAGCTGGGAGTAGAGGTTCCATTTGACCTAGGCATCCCTCTATTGGGTACCTTTCCAAAAGAATTAAAAGAATCATACTACAGTGATATATGTGCACCCATATTTATTGCAGCACAGTTTGTAATAGCTAAAACTTGGAAACAGCCCACCTGCTCATCAGTTGGAAACTGGATA
>NW_022948302.1:0-201 GCF_012274545.1 Fukomys damarensis | reverse complement strand
TGCTTTACAACAACCTGCTCTTGGATAACTAATCTTGGGAGAAAAGAATTCACTGGAGAAAGGCTCTAATCTATTCATGAGTACAAAACCCAAACAATCCCCCATGAGGCCCACCTTTCAACACTGCCAGTCACATTGAGGAATTAAGCCTCAACATGAATTTTGGTGGGAAAAAAACATATGCAAACCATAGTGCATACA
>NW_022948301.1:0-232 GCF_012274545.1 Fukomys damarensis | reverse complement strand
GATCAAGTGATCGAATGTGTCTGAGGTTGTTTCTACATCCTCTGTTCTAGTCCATTAGGCCCTTCAAAATGAAAGACCCAAGCAAAAACATGGGCAACTGAAATGACCGCACACTTCTCAGAAGAAGTACAGATTGACAATAAATACAAGAAAAAATGTTCAACACTGATCTCTAAGGAAATGCAAATTAAGACAACACAGATCACATCTCTCTCCAAAAAGAAAGGAAATT
>NW_022948300.1:0-207 GCF_012274545.1 Fukomys damarensis | reverse complement strand
CTATGTTTGTAAAATAATTAAATGTGAAAATAAGAATGATGCTGTATAATGAGAAAAATACGGTCTCGAAATGCCTAGAGCCTCATGGAATCCCAACTCCACATCCCTTCACAGTGACCTCAGGCACAGGGCACACTCTCCCTAGATTCAACACACACTTTCCCATCAGGGTGGTGGTGAGGATTCATCGTGGAGCAAATGGGAACA
>NW_022948299.1:0-830 GCF_012274545.1 Fukomys damarensis | reverse complement strand
GGGATGCTGTAGGAGAGGTGTCATGGCAAATTCATGAGATAATCGCTGGGAGTGTGGGGAGGAAAGTGTTTCAGTGTCTCTTTGGAAAATTCTGAGATAGTACCACCAAAAAAAATTTTTAAGAAGGTAAAGAAAGCATGAAAACTAAGAAAGCTCCAGCTGTACGCTATGGGTATAACATGACCTTTTAGGGTTTCTGCAATGCCCAGAAATGACCAGCAGAGGGCAGCTGGGGCAACACAGCAGTCGAAGGGGAATTTCTGCCCTCCAAGTGGCAATTCCAAAGATGATAATACGTGATCTTAAGTCAGGAGTTCAACTGGAATTAAAAGTATGAAGGAGGAAGTAAAGGCAGCAGTTGTTTGCTGGCTCCAGGGCAATGCAGAGTTCTCAGGCGAGAGATGAGATAATGAAAAAGCAGGGAAACGCAGAGCATCAAGGTTGAGGGGTGAAGGGCCAGAGAACACAATCGATCTACTCACAGGTGTGCATCCCAGAGCAAGAGAGGACAGGTCTCTGATTTGCCTTCAGGTGGCATATGGCTGCTGCAGTGTCTACCTCCTCCCCTGGGCCTCCACTTTGCTTACCTTAGGTGCAGTGCCTAGTGTCTCTAGTATTTATTGGTACCTGTGGGCAGTTGTGGGACAGCTGTAAGCAGAGGCCTGCACAGTGTGCAGTGTGTGAGTGCATCTGGAAGAGGGTGAAGGGAGGGCAGGGGTATGGGAAAAAAAAAGAACCAAGATACATCATGTAAAGGTACAAGATCCCAGTGATGAATGTAACTGTATTGCATGCCTAAAATATACCAGTGAACTCAATAAAAAAAAAAA
>NW_022948298.1:12774-13620 GCF_012274545.1 Fukomys damarensis | reverse complement strand
GTAGGTCTCTGCCTTGCAGAGATTGAAACACTGTTGTGGGGCACTTTTAGCAGAGAAGCCCTTTAGTCCTAAGTGAGTGCCTAGCAGGTATGAGTGCGCACAAGCCTCGAGTACTCTGTATACTTGGGGATAGGTTCAATTTGACGTTAGAACACAAACGCACTTTGCAGAGGGCTTCTGCGGTTTAAAGTGCAGTTTTCCACTGGAAACTGCTTCTCTCGCCGCATAGCCCTTTAAAACGAAAGCGGTCAGTTTCATGAATGCGAAGCACTCCACAGAGAAAGGTTCTGCACCTCTGCGAGTTTACCAGTGAAGTCAACATCTTATGTCGAGTACAACTGTATTCCTGTTATTTGTAGGTCTCTGCCTGGCAGAGATTGAAACACTGTTGTGAGGCACTTTTAGCAGAGAAGCCCTTTAGTCCTAAGTGAGTGCCTAGCAGGTATGCGTGCGCACAAGCCTCGAGTACTCTGTGTACTTGGGGATAGGTTCAATTTGACGTTAGAACACAAACGCACTTTGCAGAGGGCTTCTGCGGTTGAAAGTGCAGTTTTCCCGGGGAAACAGCTTCTCTCGATGCTTAGCCATTTAAAGCGAAAGAAGTCAGTTTCATGAATGTGAAGTACTCCACAGAGAAACGTGCTGCAACTCTGTGAGTTTACCAGTGAAGTCAACATCTTATGTCGAGTACAACTGTATTCCTGTTATTTGTAGGTCTCTGCCTGGCAGAGATTGAGACACTGTTGTGAAGTACTTTTAGCAGAGAAGCCCTTCAGGCCTAAGAGAGTGCCTAGCAGCTGTGAGTGCAAACAAGCCTGCAGAATTCTGTATACTTGGGGATAGGTT
>NW_022948298.1:11805-12025 GCF_012274545.1 Fukomys damarensis | reverse complement strand
CGAAGTACAACTGTATTCGTTTTTGTTTGTAGGTCTCTGCCTGGCAGAGATTGAAACACTGTTGTGAGGCACTTTTAAGAGAGAACCCCTTCAGGCCTAAGAGAGTGTCTAGCAGCTCTGAGTGCACACAAGCCTCCAGAACTGTGTATACTTGGGGATCGATTCACTTTGACGTTAGAACACAAACGCACTTTGCAGCGTTCTTCTGCGTTAAAGTGCA
>NW_022948298.1:9820-11659 GCF_012274545.1 Fukomys damarensis | reverse complement strand
TCTCTGTGCCTGGCAGAGATTGAGACACTGTTGTGAAGTACTTTTAGCAGAGAAGCCCTTCAGGCCTAAGAGAGTGCCTAGCAGCTGTGAGTGCAAACAAGCCTGCAGAATTCTGTATACTTGGGGATAGGTTCAGTGACATTAGATTGTACTTGGGGATAGGTTCAGTTTGACATTAGAAGACAAACGCACTTTGCAGAGGGCTTTTGCGGTTTAAAGTGCAGGTTTCCTCAGGAAACAGCTTCTCTCGCCGCTTAGCAGTTTAAAGAGAAAGTGGTCAGTTTCATGAATGTGAAGTACTCCACAGAGAAAGGTGCTGCAACTCTGTGAGTTTACCAGTGATGTCCACCTCTTATGGGGAGGACAACTATATTCCTTTTTGTTTGTACTTGTCTGCCTGGCAGAGATTAAAACACTGTTGTGAGGCACTTTTAGCAGGAAGCCCTTTAGGCCTAACAGAGTGCCTACCAGCTCTGAGTGCACACAAGCCTTCAGAACTCTGTGTACTTGGGGATAGGTTCAGTTTGACATTAGAAGACAAACGCACTTTGCAGAGGGCTTTTGCGGTTTAAAGTGCAGTTTTCCCAGGGAAACTGCTTCTCTCGCCGCTTAGCCGTTTAAAACAAAAGCGGTCAGTTTCATGAATGTGAAGTACTCCACAGAGAAATGTGCTGCAACACTGTGAGTTTACCAGTGAAGTCCACTTCTTATGAGGAGTACAACTGTAGTCCTTTTTGTTTGTAAGTCTCTGCCTGGCAGAGATTAAAACCCTGTTGTGAGGCACTTTTAGCAGAGAAGTCCTTCAGGCCTAAGAGAGTGCCTAGCAGCTCTGAGTGCACACAAGCCTTCAGTACTCTGTATACTTGGGGATAGGTTCAGTTTGATATTAGAACACAAACGCCCTTTGCAGAGGGCTTCTGTGGTTTAAAGTGCAGTTTTCCCAGGGAAACTGCTTCTCTCGCCGCTTAGCCGTTTAAAACAAAAGCGGTCAGTTTCATGAATGTGAAGCACTCCACAGAGAAAGGTTCTGCACCTCTGTGAGTTTACCAGTGAAGTCCACTTCTTATGGGGAGTACAACTGTAGTCCTTTTTGTTTGTAAGTCTCTGCCTGGCAGAGATTGAAACACTGTTGTGAGGCACTTTTAGCAGAGAAGCCCTTCAGGCCTAAGAGAGTGTCTAGTAGCTCTGAGTGCACACAAACCTCCAGAACTCTGTATACTTGGGGATAGATTCAGTTTGACGTTAGAACACAAACGCACCTTGCAGCGGACTTCTGCGGTTTAAAGTGCAGTATTCCCCGGGAAACAGCTTCTCTTGATGCTTAGCCATTTAAAGCGAAAGGAGTCAGTTTCATGAATGTGAAGTACTCCACAGAGAAGGGTGCTGCAACTCTGTAAGTTTACCAGTGAAGTCAACATCTTATGTCGAGTACAACTGTATTCCTTTTATTTGTAGGTTTCTGCCTGGCAGAGATTGAGACGCTGTTGTGAGGCACTTTTAGCAGAGAAGCCCTTCAGGCCTAAGAGAGTGCCTAGCAGTTATGACTGCACACAAGCCTCCAGAACTCTGTATACTTAGGGATAGGTTCAGTTTGACATTAGAAGACAAACGCACTTTGCAGGGGGCTTTTGCAGTTTCAAGTGCAGTTTTCCCCGGGAAACAGCTTCTCTCGCCGCTTAACCGTTTAACGTGAAAGCGGTCAATTACATGAATGTGAAGTACTCCACAGAGAAATGTGGTTCAACTCTGTGAGTTTACCAGTGAAGTCCACCTCTTACGTGGAGCACAACTGTATTCCTTTTTGTTTGTAGGTCTCTGCCTTGCAGAGATTGAAACACT
>NW_022948298.1:0-1882 GCF_012274545.1 Fukomys damarensis | reverse complement strand
GAGTGCCTAGCAGCTCTGAGTGCACCCAAGCCTCCAGAACTCTGTATACTTAGGGATAGGTTCAGTTTGACATTAGAAGACAAACGCACTTTGCAGGGGGCTTTTGCGGTTTAAAGTGCAATTTTCCCCGGGAAACAGCTTCTCTCGCCGCTTAGCAGTTTAAAGTGAAAGCCGTCAGTTTCATGAATGTGAAGTACTCCTCAGAGAAATGTGGTTCAACTCTGTGAGTTTACCAGTGAAGTGCACCTCTTACGTGGAGCACAACTGTATTCCTTTTTGTTTGTAGGTCTCTGCCTTGCAGAGATTGAAACACTGTTGTGAGGCACTTTTAGCAGAGAAGCCCTTCAGGCCTAAGAGAGTGCCTAGCATCTCTGAGTGCACACAAGCCTCCAGAATTCTGTATACTTCGGAATAGGTTCAGTTTGACGTTAGAACACAAACGCACTTTGCAGCGTGCTTCTGCGGTTTAAAGTGCAGTATTCCCCGGGAAACAGCTTCTCTCGCTGCTTAGCCATTTCAAGCGAAAGATGTCTGTTTCATGAATGTGAATTACTCCACAGAAAAAGGTGCTGCAACTCTGTGAGTTTACCAGTGAAGTCCTCCTCTTATGTGGAGTACAACTGTATTCCTTTTTGTTTGTAGGTCTCTGCCTGGCAGAGATTGAAATACTGTTGTGAGGCACTTTTAGCAGAGAAGTCCTTCAAGCCTAAGAGAGTGCCTAGCAGCTCTGAGTGCACCCAAGCCTCCAGAACTCTGTATACTTAGGGATAGGTTCAGTTTGACATTAGAAGACAAACGCACTTTGCAGGGGGGTTTTGCGGTTTAAAGTGCAATTTTCCCCGGGAAACAGCTTCTCTCGCCGCTTAGCAGTTTAAAGTGAAAGCCGTCAGTTTCATGAATGTGAAGTACTCCTCAGAGAAATGTGGTTCAACTCTGTGAGTTTACCAGTGAAGTGCACCTCTTACGTGGAGCACAACTGTATTCCTTTTTGTTTGTAGGTCTCTGCCTTGCAGAGATTGAAACACTGTTGTGAGGCACTTTTAGCAGAGAAGCCCTTCAGGCCTAAGAGAGTGCCTAGCATCTCTGAGTGCACACAAGCCTCCAGAACTCTGTATACTTGGGGATAGGTTCAGTTTGACGTTAGAACACAAACGCACTTGGCAGAGGGATTCTGCGGTTTAAAGTGCAGTTTTCCCGGGGAAACAGCTTCGCTCGTCACTTAGCCGTTTAATCCGAAAGAGGTCAGTTTCATGAATGTGAAGTACTCCACAGAGAAAGGTGCTGCAACTCTGTGAGTTTACCAGTGAAGTCCACGTCTTATGTGGCGTACAACTGTATTCCTTTTTGTTTGTAGGTCTCTGCCTGGCAGAGATTCAGATACTGTTGTGAGGCACTTTTAGCAGAGAAGACCTTCAGGCCTAAGAGAGTGCCTAGCAGCTCTGATTGCACACAAGCCTCCAGTACTCTGTATACCTGGGGATAAGTTCAGTTTGACATTAGAAGACAAACGCACTTTGCAGAGGGCTTTTGCTGTTTAAAGTGCAGTTTTCCTCAGGAAACAGCTTCTCTCGCCGCGTCGCTGTTTAAAGTGAAAATGGTCAGTTTCATGAATGTGAAGTACTCCACAGAGAAAGGTGCTGCAACTCTGTGAGTTTACCAGTGATGTCCACCTCCTATGGGGAGGACAACTGTATTCCTTTTTGTTTGTAGGTCTCTGCCTGGCAGAGATTAAAACACTGTTGTGAGGCACTAACCGCAGAAAAGCCCTTCAGTCCTAAGAGAGTGCCTAGCATCTCTGAGTGCACACAAGCCTGCAGATCTCTGTATACTTGGGGATAGGTTCAGCTTGACGTTAGAACACAAACTCACTTTGCAGAGGGCT
>NW_022948297.1:0-270 GCF_012274545.1 Fukomys damarensis | reverse complement strand
TCAACTGGCCCAGGCACGGAGTCACAGAAGGGAGTGCAGATCTTGCGGGAGTGCACATCTCACGGGCAGGAGACCCACCTTGGGAGCAGAGCTGTGGGATGCACCAGTTCACACACAAAAAATAAACTTTCACAAGTGTTTGAAGCAGTGGTGAGGACCGAAAAATGCTCTTAGTCCATTCCAGTGTCACCCCGCAAGGTCCCCAGAGAATCCTACAGTGGAGACCCCAGCTCTGTGCGGTGGCAGATTCAGGGGCTTACAACACTTGGC
>NW_022948296.1:0-2284 GCF_012274545.1 Fukomys damarensis | reverse complement strand
ATATACACATGAAGGTCAGTTTATACTCCTCAGGGTTTAACTTTGGGACTATGTCCAGAGGCTCTTAGCTCCTCTGTCAGTATCAATTGCCAGGATGGGTCAGTCACAGTCTTGCTTGTAGGATATGTTAAGTAAAAAGAGCCAAAAACCAGGACCATAACAAGACTTCATTACAGGAAGGATCTGCTGGACTATCTCTGAGCAAAGGAGAGAAAGCAAGATGACAGAAAAGGGAGCTTCTTTTATAGGAGCAGGGCGGGGTTAGCCTGAGCTGGGGTAGAGTTGAGTGAGGTAGTATTAAGGGATTGGAGGAGCCTGTGACATCACTATAGGAGGGCCTTGTCACATCACTAGTTTTGGGCTCTTTTTACCTAACAGCTTCCTCTGGAAGCATAGGAGGCATTTCTCTCTTTGGTGACCCTCCTTTTTTAGCACACTGTACATTAGTTGACCCCTGTCTTCTAGAGTCCAAAAATCTCCCTGCTTAAGAGGTTGGGTGACTCACCAAGTTGTAGGAGCTTGTAGAGAGATTCCCTCATGTCCCTGATCCTTGCTAACTTTGGAGGGAAATAATGGTGAAAAAATGGCTATCTTCTTACCCCACTTATTTTTCTTAGCTTTGGTCTTCAGTGGTTGAACGCTCAGGAAATCAGTCATGACAGTATTACAGTGGCAACAGTAGGTTTAACTATCATAATCTTACCTGGATATCAAGCACCTTGAAATACATAGTATGACCAGAGAACTGTTATTTCATTATCAATCATCATTGTCTTAGAAGTTAAATTTTTGTAGAATGTTAACAGATAACAATTATAATTTTATAGAGAAAATTTGAAATCAAGGGCAGCATAGCATTTTAGCATGACATTCATGATGATATTATATTAACATCATTAGTTTTGCTATTGTTTCTACATTTAATTTCTACATTTATTTCCACATTTAAATTTTTGTTTTAGTATAAAATAACTTTAGTCAGTTACCTTTACTAAATTACAAGATATTAAATGATATAAATAAACTTTTACATAAATGTATATCTTTTAATAGAGTGTCTTTTAAGTAGAATGTTTATAGGTATACTTTATAAATTATTAATGTTAAACCTTTAATTTTCACAGTTACACTGCCTGCACCATAGTATTTAGGTACCTTTGTTATAACACAATTACAGTAATACTTTGGTTCATGAATACTTCTGTTTGCAAACAATTTAGTTCGCAAATAAAAGTGTTTAGCAAAATTTATTCTCATTTGCAACTGCACATCAGGTGACAAACTCATCCATGGCCATCTTCCCTATACAAACAGAAACACAAATTAAGTTTGTAAACCAAGGTACCACAGTACATAATAATCATGTAAGCATAAGCCAGAAAATGTATCTATATCATCTGGCTGACTATATTATGTTGGATTGGTATGCATATTTCATCACAAGTAATTGGAACACAAGTAAGGGACAGCCAGATACTTGAGCCTAAAAAGATTATTACCATTAACAACTTTAACCGGGAGTCACCAGTTGGGATGATAAGATATTTTTTCAGTTTTCTGTCTTTGAAGGCCTGTACACTTGTATATCATTTACTATACCATGAGATTAGTAATAACTAGTATCAAAGCTATATAAAAATATTTACATACATTAGTTTTTACTCTCATGGCAAACCTTTAACAGGTTTGTAGGGTGTAACTATACTGACAAGAATTAAGGACATCTTTAGAGTGCTTATAAATTTAAGAAACAGTTTTAACAAATGTAAATAGATTTATTGCCTAATATATGTGTATCTCATTTATACAATAACAAAATGTTTAATCAAAACCAGTAGATGTAGATTAAGTTTTAAATGGCAGGACCAGATTTAAATAGATGTCAAGTTTGATTTTTCATATAAAGTCTAGCTGTATATTGTATAAAAGAGAGCACCTACTAGTTACTTTGTATTAAACTTATACAGTCTTATCTGGCCCAAGAAGTAGCAAGAATATGATAAAGTCAATTATACATACACTATGAATTTTAAACCCACCACAGTTGAAAATACAAACTTTAAATAGATGTAAATCCTCAAAGAATTAAGTGTTAAACCAGAAACACTTAACCTGCTGGAAGATAAAATAGGTAAAACTCTTGAAGTCATAGGTATAGACAAAGACTTTCTGGGGGAAAAAATAAAACAAAAAACAGTTACACAGAAAATAGTCCTGAAAATCACCAAATAGGATCATATCAAATTCAAAAAACATCTGCACAGCAAAGGAAATAGCCAACAGA
>NW_022948295.1:0-757 GCF_012274545.1 Fukomys damarensis | reverse complement strand
ACTCAATAAATATTTTAGTGACTAGTATTCAACTCCCTTCTTAGAGAATTTTCACGTTTTGTATAGCAAGGCCAGCTGGAAAGTAGCTTCCCAATGTTCCACTCACTGGGTTGGCCAGGATCAGAGATGTATCTGCTGAAGCTGTCAAACTATTTTGACTATAATGACACTGACCATGCCAGAACCCCCCCATCCCATTTTATAGCCAATACATAAGTGAATACATAATGAAAAGAGAGAGAATGAGAGAAAGGGCAAAGGATAGAAGGTCAGGTGGCAACACCTAAAATGGAAGAAATGTTCAGCTCTTTAGCAATGGTTCATTGAAGTCAGGTTATTATCACCTGCTTCTAAAGGCTCCTACAGCCTCAGACAGTGAGCAGACTGCAGGAAGTTAAGGGTCTGGCCAATATGTGAGCACAGCCATGTCCTTCTTTCACCTCCATAACTGTCCAGGCCCATAAGCCCTGTGTTCCACTAAGTGCCATAGTCTCATTGCTTTTGTACTTACTGACTTTCCTGACTGGATTGTCCACTCTTGCTCTAATTTTTCCTTCAAATCTCAACTCAGGTGACATCACTTGAAGGATACCTCCCTTGTATCTACTATATTAAGGTATTTTTCTGTCCATCCCTCCAGTCTTCTTATAAATTTTTCATACATTTGCTGAATATCTTCCAAGTACAAGAAGCGATTGCACATGCTGAGGATGCAACAGTGAATGAAACAGACAAAAATCCTCCCTTTTATGAAGTT
>NW_022948294.1:0-201 GCF_012274545.1 Fukomys damarensis | reverse complement strand
ATTGGGGATGAACCCAGAGCCTTCACACTGAGGCACATTTCCAGCTCTTTTTTGGGGGAGGGGTACGTTCTGGGCATCCAACTGTGGTCCTTGTGCTTGCAAGGCAGGCGGTGGAACCACTGAGTTAAATCCCCGGCACCCAGCTCTTTTTTATTTTTCATTTTTAAATTTGAGACAGGGTCTCACTAAGTCACTACATTG
>NW_022948293.1:0-242 GCF_012274545.1 Fukomys damarensis | reverse complement strand
TTTTTTTTTTTGACGTAAAGTTTTGAGTTCTTTGTTATAAGCGAAGATGGCAAAGATGTTCTCCCACCCTTCAGGCTGCATCTTCAGTTGTTTCGTTTACTGTGCAGAAGTTGTTTAATTTGATGTTGTCTCATTTGCTGATTCTTGCTGTTAATTCCTATGCTTCTGGAGTCCTCCTATTCAGAAAGTCTTGACCAGTGGATGTCCAGTCCTCAGCACTCTGTTAATGGGGCTCTTTCCCC
>NW_022948292.1:0-250 GCF_012274545.1 Fukomys damarensis | reverse complement strand
TGGACAGAGCCTTTTTCTTCTTCTGGTGCTCAAGTTTTGTATAGGGATGGTGGAAAGGCTTTCCCTCCTGCCTGCCTACCATAGTCCTTGTGGCTTGGACCATAGATATTGGTCTGTGGTTAGGAGTCATGAGCTTCTGCTTGGCAGTGGTTTTCACTGTGGTGAATATGGTACTCGTTTTCGAGTCCTGGATTGAATTCTTTCTTCACCTTCCAAGTTGGAGGCAAGTGTTGGACCCAATTCTAGTTCT
>NW_022948291.1:0-503 GCF_012274545.1 Fukomys damarensis | reverse complement strand
ATAGAGCAAACACGAAGTATGCTACCAGGTCCTGGAGAATCCAGAGAAGATACTGCATTCATGGGACAAGCAGAGTTTAAACAAAGAGAACATCGAGAAAACAAGATTTGTGAGGAATTAAAAATAGGAGAGCAGGAAGACATAGCAAAAGAAGTATTAAAAGATGACATTGGGTAATACACCAGAAATAGAGATAAAAAGACAAAGAAATGGAGAGAAAAGGGAAATTAGAGGATCAATCTGGGAAGCCTAGTAATTAATGAGCATTTTAGAAAGAGAGCAGAGAAAGTGAGGGGGAAGAACTTGCCAATGAAAGAAGAGAAAATTTCCTAGAAGCAAAGGACATAAGGTTTTGGATTCAAAAGTCATGCTGGGTGTCTGGCATAACACCTACTAATAACTGGCATAATTAAGTTTCACATTGGTGGGAAATTTCAGAACACTAGGACAATAGAGAAATTCTTAAAAGCTTTTAAAGTAGAAAAGCAGATAATATTCAGAGG
>NW_022948290.1:0-203 GCF_012274545.1 Fukomys damarensis | reverse complement strand
ATAGCCCAGCAAGATATCCATAGCTGGGTACAAAAAACAAAACAAAACAAAAGAACAGAAATGACCATCAGCATACCCAGCACATACATTTAAAACCTACAGGGTTATTTGGCTGAAAAATAAATAAATAACATCCAACTACTCTAGGCCCCATATGGGATGAGACTCATACTATAATCTTGTCCACCTCACTGCTGCTAAAA
>NW_022948289.1:0-301 GCF_012274545.1 Fukomys damarensis | reverse complement strand
TCATGGGCCTTGCTTAATGAAGTTGTTTTTAGTGAAAGTGTGGGAGTTTTTTTTCTTGATGACTCTCTTTTGGAACATGTTACATTTGTTCTCTGGTGTCCAGCAATCTTCTTGCTTAGCAGGTTGGGTGACTTACCAAAGATGTAATGCATTGTAGAAAAGGTTTCTTCATACCTTGGATCTTTGATGAACTTGGAGGTCAGGGCCAAAATATAGGTGGTCTTTTTAGCCCAGTTGCCTTCTAGTGTTGGTCTCTGCTCTTTGGTGGTTGAACACCCAGAAGAGACGATCAGTGACATCA
>NW_022948288.1:0-277 GCF_012274545.1 Fukomys damarensis | reverse complement strand
AAAAAGCATTAGCCATGCTGAGCTTTGTGTAGTAGCTGTGCACCTTACCCCATCCCCCAGAGACGTCCATGCCCGATCCCTAGAATGTGTTAGTATGTTATATTGCATGATAAAAGAGACTCTGGTGGTGTTATTAAATGAAGTGAATAATGATGGGAAGATTTTTGTGAATTATTTGGGACACGGGTCGTTAAAAGTGGAAAAGGAGGGCCGAGGATTTAGCTCAGTGGTTCAGGGGTCTGCCTTGCAAGCACAAGGACCCGAGTTCAATCTCCGG
>NW_022948287.1:0-217 GCF_012274545.1 Fukomys damarensis | reverse complement strand
ACTGAGGTCGTACACAGCCCACACCGGAGCCTCCCCGCTTCCCTGTGGATGGATCTCAGGCCCATGCCTCCTGTACCCCGGCTTTAAATCTGGGGACCCCTGACCCTTTTCTTGGGTTTGAGAATTTGCTGAAGTGACTCACAAGATGCAGGGGAATACTTATGTACATTTAGTGGCTGCTGACGGGTCAGTCTCAGAAATGGCCCACCAGAGGAGC
>NW_022948286.1:0-410 GCF_012274545.1 Fukomys damarensis | reverse complement strand
GCTGACAGTGATGGCCTACGACCGCTATGTGGCCATCTGCAAGCCCTTGCACTATGCAGTCATGATGAACTGGAGAGTGTGCAGCCTGCTGGTGGGAGTGTCGTGGATGGGAGGCTTCCTTCATGGGGCCATACAGATCATCTTCATCCTGCCACTGCCGTTCTGTGGCCCCAATGTCATAGACCACTTTATGTGTGATCTGAACCCTTTGCTCAAGCTGGCCTGCACTGACACCCACATGCTGGGGCTCTTTGTTGCCGCCAACAGTGGCCTCATCTGCCTGTTGAATTTCCTGCTTCTCCTGGTCTCCTACATGGCCATTCTCTTCTCCTTGGAGACCCACAGCATGGAGGGGAGGCAGAAAGCCCTCTCCACCTGTGCTTCCCACATCACAGTGGTTGTCTTGTTCT
>NW_022948285.1:0-226 GCF_012274545.1 Fukomys damarensis | reverse complement strand
GAATTTTGAGACAATAAACCAAAAAAATACATGTTAAAATAGCAAAGCTTGGCCTGAAAAAAATGCTGATTAGTTGAAGGAGTAATATAGAACTTTGTCTATTTAGAGAAACTTATTTAATAGAGACTTGAGAAAATGGAGCAAGCCCCAAGAAAGTAGGTTTGACATTAGTCTTCACAAAAATCTCTGTCATGATTTAGTGACTCATGACTCAGTTATTCAGCAT
>NW_022948284.1:0-345 GCF_012274545.1 Fukomys damarensis | reverse complement strand
GACGGCTCCGCCGGAACCTCTAGGTCTTGAGGTAGAAACTGCTAAATATTATGAAAATGTATGGCCCCCTTTAGTGACAGCAGCCCATACTGAGGTTTCACAAAAACTTCAGTTGGAAGATAGGATGGAAAAATTAGAAAATATGAGAGAAAATCTGTCTCAACAAATGAAAGCCCAATGGATTAGTAATAACCCCCCTAAAAACAAGCCTATTACAATAGCAGATCTTGATCCTTCTCCTTGTGACAATTGGTTAGAAGAGGAGCCTTCTTTGATTGCTTAGGCTTCAGGACCTCCTGAAGGCTGGAAGCCTATGAGAGTAAACTCCCAACTCCTTAAATCTCC
>NW_022948283.1:0-240 GCF_012274545.1 Fukomys damarensis | reverse complement strand
CTGGAATAAGAAGGTCAGTGGAGGTGTGCCTTGAGGGTGTGCCTTTGCTCCTGTTTTCTCTTATCTCTGCTTCCTTAGTGCCATGAGATGAACAGCATACTCAATCACCCCCTCTGCCATCATGACCTTCTGCAATGGAACCAGTGAACCATGGAATGAAACCCCTGCATTCATGAAGCAAGATAAATGTTTGTTCCTATGAGTTGACTTTCTCAGTATTATGATCACAGCAACAAGACT
>NW_022948282.1:0-220 GCF_012274545.1 Fukomys damarensis | reverse complement strand
AAGAAAATATTATAAGAGGCATGGGGCCATGGGGGGTTCAGATTTTATCATCAGGAAGGCCTCTTTGAGCAGTGGCCTTTGTTAAATAAAATGAGAGCAAGCATCTAGCAAATATCAAAGGAAGCAAATTTCATTTAGAAGAAGCAGGATACAGAAAGAGGACCACAGGGACAAAGTGTGAGTGCAGCTAGATTGGTGCTGTGGGCCTTGGTAAGCTACT
>NW_022948281.1:0-593 GCF_012274545.1 Fukomys damarensis | reverse complement strand
AACTGCAGTGGGTCCAGATAAAAGATCCTACTCAACACTAAAAGGAAATGAGCTATCCAGCCATGAAAAGACACAGAGAAAATTTAAATGTATATTTACTAAATGAAAGCACCCATGCTGGAAATGCTAGTATTTCACAATTCCGAAACAGGGAATTCTCGAAATGGTAAAACTGATGAGACCGTTAAAAAGGCCAATGCTTGTTAGCGTCTGAGGGGAGAAAGGGAGAATAGGAAAGCGGAGGACTTTTAGATAAATTGTCCTATGTGATAATATTAATACAATGGTAGTGACTGCCTTTATACGTTTATACAAACTTATAGAATACATAACACCAAAAGTCAGTTGCTGTGCAAACTATGAACTTTGGGTGACAATGACCTGTCAGTATTTGGTGATGGAGGATGTGCCCGTAGAGGAAGCTAGACAGTAGATACGTGGAGATTGTGGGTATCTCTGGGCTTTTAGCTCTTAGTTTATGCTATGCATATAAAATTTTTCTTAAAATACATTTATTAGAAAGTTTACACGATTCTCAAAAATATTATTTACAAAATCCTGGTACATTAGTACATTATTCAAATAAGATTTTA
>NW_022948280.1:0-1139 GCF_012274545.1 Fukomys damarensis | reverse complement strand
CCCCCCCCCCTGTGCTCAGTTGTGCCCTGTTCTTGAACTCTTCTCAAGCACCATGGTTCTTGACTTACTTTATGGGAGATGCCTTGAGCAGAATACATTGGGAAAAGGATCTCTACAACCATCTGTTCTAAATTCATTTTGATCCCCTCCTGTCTGTCTCCACACAAACTGTATGGAATCAACACCACCGTGCTCTGTGGGAAAAAAGAAAACCCTTCTGCTCCCTTTGCTCTGCTGGAAGCTGGAGGGTGCTAGGCCCCTGTGTAGTAGTGCATAGAATTCTAGCTTTTTTCCTCCTTTCTCTGTATATTGGGCTCAGAGATTACACTGTGCCTCTATGTGAATATGGACAGTTAGCATTTACCAACACGTACCTGTCTACTTTCTCTTGTTTAAAAAAAGAAAAAAAATCTTTAAAAAATGGGGTATAGAAGGTCAGCAAAGGATGGGTATGAGATGTTTGGGTGGGTTAAGAGGGCATTTGACAACATGGCTTCTCCTTTGGCACGCTTAATTGTGATGTTAACAGACATCCTTGCAGTTTAAGATGATACTTTTAAAATAAAATTCTCTCCTAATGATGACTTGAGCCCTGCCACTCCATGGGAGAATCAGCAGAACCTGTAGGGTCTTATTTGGAATTGACATTCTCTATTGTAATTTTGTTAGTTTATTTTTAAAGTCTTTTTTTGTTTTCACTGGAAAGGAAAAGGTGATGCATAGTTTTAAACGTTCAAAGTGTACAAGTTGCTTTCTTACAATAAAACTACATGTGTACGTGAAAAAAAAAAAAAAGAATTCATGTGTAAAAGCTCCAAGGGGTTCTGGGTCACACATAGGACAATATAGCTATATTTAAATGCAAAATTCAGCTGCCAATATCACACTTTCATGGCTCTCCTGTCTTGATGTTTCTAACAGCTGTACTGCTTATCGCCCTGGCTCCCACTATTTCCAGTGTGACCACTCTGCAATGCAAATATCAGCCAATCACTTCCCTGACTGAGGGGCAGCTTTCAGAAGGGTGACACGCTCTCCCTCAGCACCTCTCCCTCATTGTGCTGCTCCCTGTCTGCCTCTTGCTGCCCCACTGACTAATTGTACTAGACGAGTGGCATTACTTGATGTGATTTGACCCC
>NW_022948279.1:0-206 GCF_012274545.1 Fukomys damarensis | reverse complement strand
TATAGTAATATAATTGATTTTTGAGTATTTATTTTTTTCGGGGGGTACCAGAGATTGAACTCGGGTCCTTGTGCTAGCACGGCAGGCGGCAGATGTGTATTAATCTAGTACATTGCAAACTTACCAAACTCATTTATAAGTTCCAAAAGTTTTCTTGTGGACACCTTTGGATTTCCTATATACAGTACATGTTATTAGAAAATAAA
>NW_022948278.1:0-1166 GCF_012274545.1 Fukomys damarensis | reverse complement strand
TTGTATCAGAAATATGGACCAGCATTTTTGGAATGAAAGAAAATCGAGGAAGGAGTCACCAAGTTAGATCTTCCCTTGAATCCTGTTGAACAAGTAGGCTTAATCAGACAGAGAAAAGTGAAGCCTTTACAAATGGAAGACCTGGCTAAGAACCGCAGCAAACATACCATACTTTTGCCTATTGCAGGGGAAGACCTTACAGAAGACAAAACTAGTCCACTAGACTGGAGGCAGCTTGCTAAAATCCATGTACGACAAGTTAAAATGTTTTCCTTTCTTTTAGGTTTTGGCTGACTGAAAACCACTAAGTTTTTTTTTAGTTGTGTCAGTAATATCACTTTTCTATTTTAAAATAGGGCTATTATCTGTTTGGAGGAGGGTTGGAGAAGACAACTGGGGAGAAGAACTAGGCAGGAGACTAATTCAGTGGCTGGTGACAGCTGTCAAGTGATCACGGGAATACGAGGAAACAGACTGAGCAGCTACTTAGGAAGTGGACCTGATAGGGGATCCATGGCTGATTGGGTCTGGAGAGTGATGGTGTTAAAGGAAATGTTGAGGCAACACAATTCCATTATCCGGGGGAGTTTATGCAGGAGGTATGGCTGGCGGTGTAGAAGCAGAGGGGAGGCAGAGGGGTCCAATTTAAAGATGTGTTCGATAGAAGTCATCTGAGGGATCAGTAAATTGAGATTTGCACAGGAAAAGTGAAGGGATCTTGATCTCAGATGATGGATGAGGTCTAGAAAAATGACTGGGAGCCAATGGCACACGGGGGAGTTGAAGCAGCAGGAGGGAGCTCTTGTGCTGGGGAATTCTATCCCTGAAAGGGAGTGGACACGATGTGCCAAATAGGAGACCAAGCGGGTAAGGGTGGAGAGCTGCAAGGTTCTGCTACACGAAAGTAGGTGAAGGTGAGGAGGTGGGACAGAAAACTGTCAGGAAAGGCTGGGGACAAGAGTGTGGGAAAAGAACAAAAGTGCCCAATGAGATGTACACCAAGAACCATCCACCAGGTACTCAGGTCATTTTTCATCATCTCTCTCCCAAATTTGGCCAAAGATTCCTGAGATTCTTCAACCACATTTGGGCCATTCCTTTGTAACACCACCATGGTTTTCTAGGTTGGAATACAAGGTGTAATATTTTGCAGAGACTTCTTTCTT
>NW_022948277.1:0-1193 GCF_012274545.1 Fukomys damarensis | reverse complement strand
GGAACAGCATTTATTATAAAGGATCAAATCTCACCTTCAGAATTCTGGATGGATAACACAAAACGAGGACACAGCTGCAGCTTAGCAGGCTAGCAGAGCTGTTCTAAGAACTGCTGATCCTGCCATCCTGGGCAGCATCACAAGCAGATGCCAGCAGTCAGTGGGGATGGTCTGAGACCCATGGCCCAAGGGACAGAGAGCAGCAGGCAGTGAACTGTCCAGGAAACACAGCCTGGCACTTGGCTTCATCTGCATGAAAGCAGTCTCCGTGGCTCACATGGCCTTTTTATTGCTCTCCTTCCCACTCCACAGTCTGAGTTAGGGTTCATGTGCATGTGGGGAAAACTCTACAGTTACCTCTATCTGCAGTTGTTTTGTGACGAGAAAGGAAAAGGCAATATTTTAGATGATTATAGGACCCAAATATGTTTATTTGATTTTCTCTGATAAGCTTCTCTTCAAAAAGTTTTCATAATAATTTTACCAATCTACTTTCATTTGAAAAAAAGACTTTCCTCTGTGTATATGACCAATTTCTAAGCATGCTTGGTAAATAAATAAGAAGCATCTTACCAAGGTTATTATTGCGCATTCAGTTGGTAACCATGTGGCATTAAAAATGCTAGCAATAAATCTGTAAATACGCATGTATTCGGGATCATGCTCAAAGTATTCCTCTGGAAGCTTTTCACTCTGAAAAGAGAAGTAATGTAAGGATCCACTGAAGAAAGCCTTTAAGTACTCTGAGCACAGGAGTCTCCACCTTGTGCTCACGTGCTCCTTAAAGTAATTTTAATTGGGCTGTACGTCTTTTACCTTAACTAGAAACACTGGGACCTTCTACTGAGCATAATGACCCTTTGCTCAGCGCCGACCACATGTACAGCAAAACAGTAGCCCCATAAGCTGCCACCTAGTGCAGCACAGCCATTTTGTTATGTGAGTGCACTCACAAGGATGACTTGCTATCACTCCGTATCTCAGAAAGCCTTCTATTGTAGGCAACACAGAAGGCCAAAAGCTCAGAAAATCAACATTACTTTCTACTTCTCCTCTGCAGAATTCTCAAATTCACTGTTTTTCTAGGAAGCAGTTGCAAACAACTTCACACATTTGGGGTTTATTTACTCCTTTATCCCGTTGGACACTACTGGAAATTATTTTTTTAAAAGCTACGTTTTCTGATATCTGAA
>NW_022948276.1:0-213 GCF_012274545.1 Fukomys damarensis | reverse complement strand
TTCTGCAAAATCCCACATCTAACAGACAGGCCAGACTACCCGCCTCCACTGCAGCCTCACCAGAAAAATCACGGGGAGCCCCTGTGCCAACAGGTGGTGGCTCTGGACTAAGCATCCCGGGCTGACACAGCATGGAATCTGCACCGGTGCCCTGTGTGTCACACCTGGCCCATGGGTTGTTCAACCTTGTAACTTACAGGGCTGTGGGAGGAA
>NW_022948275.1:0-269 GCF_012274545.1 Fukomys damarensis | reverse complement strand
CAGTCTACATGTCCTCACACTGTCTGCTATGCAGCAGTCCTGTGAGGATGGGCAAGCCCACAGGGCTCTGGGCCTGGTCCTTCACGCCACCTGGTGGATGGGTTAAGGATTGGTAGGTATGGAAACATGCTTGTCCCATGGAACAGTGAGGCACAGAGAGGTCTGGTGAGTAGCGGAAAGCATGCAGCTCTTCTTCCCTTAGTGCATCTTCTACGCACGGATGCCATGAGGAACTTTTGGCCACAAAGTGAGCACATCCTTGTCCTTGC
>NW_022948274.1:0-221 GCF_012274545.1 Fukomys damarensis | reverse complement strand
AAATGTTTTCTTATTTTTACTGTTTCTTACTCCCTGCTCAGATTCTAGTCCTGCTCATAGCACCATCCATATAAGCACACATATTTTGTTTTATGTGCCTGATAACATTCATATAGACTCTGGAGACTATTTCTGCAGTGTGTGCTGGCTCTCACTCATGGAGTTGCACTTCCTTGTGTTTTGTTCCTAACAACTTTGGAAGCTTTAGTTGAAGATGAGTT
>NW_022948273.1:0-230 GCF_012274545.1 Fukomys damarensis | reverse complement strand
AAGTATTTCATCATTTTGGGTGTCTAAACTGTAACATCTCTATTTTAAGAATTAAAATTTAGCGGGGCCAGGGATTTAGGTCAGTGATTTCAAAGACTGCCTTGCAAGCACAGGATCTGTGTTCAATCCTTGGTACCAGAAAATTTAAAAAAGAATTAAAATTTATGACAAGTTTTAATGATGTAAGACTGTTAATTATTTCACCCTAATATAAAATATACTATATTACT
>NW_022948272.1:0-234 GCF_012274545.1 Fukomys damarensis | reverse complement strand
TTGAACTCGGGTCCTTGTGTTTGCAAGGCAGGCCACCGAACCGCTGAGCTAAATCCCCAGCCCAATAAACTTATTTTATATTCCAAAGTATTTAATAAGAAATTATTTATTTGATAAGAATAAGTGCACACATTTAGTCTAAAATTATTAAAGATAAATATAAAAAGCTACAACATACCTCTAGGAGATCTGGACTTTATATTATCTGCAACATGAGACTTGAAGAATATATTG
>NW_022948271.1:0-394 GCF_012274545.1 Fukomys damarensis | reverse complement strand
CACAGGTAGAAAGTCAGCTACCTGAACCTCTTTCAAGGATAGATGTCAGCAGTGTTAGGTGTTGTCTTCTTGCTGTGTGACACATCTCTAGCATGCTCTTCGTCTTGCAAAATGAAACCATCCACAAGAAGCACGTCCCATTTAACCCATTCCCTTACTCCTCAAAATCAGGATACTGAGATTTTACTCAGAATTTTAGAGGCCCTGGAACCGCAGCTCATTGAAATCGTAGCCTCTTAGTGTTTTTGTTCCTGACTTATTTCACTTCCCATATCCTCATGGTGCATCCATCTTGCAGTATGTTTTAGAACTTCCTTCCTTATTAAGGCTGAGTAATATTCCATTGCATGGATACAGCCCTGTTGATCATTCATGTGTGGAGAGGTTGCTTTTG
>NW_022948270.1:0-200 GCF_012274545.1 Fukomys damarensis | reverse complement strand
CTTGAATTTGCAATCTTTCTGCCCCAGCCTCCCAGAGTGCTGGGATTATAGACCTGTACCACCGTGCCCTGTTTAGGGAAAATATTTACAGCATCTATGATAATGACAAAATCTTTACAAAATAAATAAAGCTCAAGTGACAGCGGGGTGCCCAGCACAAGTGAGTAGAGTCAGCCACAGGGCCTCCCATTCTCTGCCTC
>NW_022948269.1:0-669 GCF_012274545.1 Fukomys damarensis | reverse complement strand
ACTTATTAAGTTTCTGTTTATTTGTGTTTTGTTGGGTAGCACTGGGGATTGAACCCAGGGCTTTGCCTGTTGGGCAAGCACTACCCTAAGTCACATCCTCAGCCCAAACCTTGACTGCTGAGCGAAGTTATAATTTAAATACATTAATATGCTGGATCTTCATAATTTAACATAAGTACAATTTACAGAGAATTATATGGAACTAATAACACTATTAGTAATTATAATCACATCAGCCATCATTTGGACAGTGTCATTTACACCCTGAGTACTCTGTATAGGCTTCTTACTTACCCTTTACAATCAATCAGCTGGGGATAAAAACTGTCACCCCACAGAGGAGGGAAGTGACAGGAAGAGTAAGAACTCTGCCCATGGTTACATTAGTAAGGGACACATAGAGATTTGAACCCAGGATTGTTATGACTTCCAAAATCAATACAAGTTAAACATCCTTAACCCAAAATGAAAGGCTCCAGAACCTGAACCCATGCGAGCACTGACATGATGCAGCTCCCAACCCTACCTTCTTCAAGAAAAAGGAAGAAGAAACTTATTTAAAAATTTTAACTGCAAACGGACAGTTTATAGGTGATGCTGAGTACTCAGAAAGATGGCAGGAGGAAGAGAGAGAATTCAGTCTGGCCATGAGAGAGGAATTTCCCAACA
>NW_022948268.1:0-269 GCF_012274545.1 Fukomys damarensis | reverse complement strand
CCCAGAAAGACTTGCCTACGATCACACATGTGTCATATGTGAGAGTCAGGATCTGAACCCAGGGCACCTAGGTCTGATGTTTGAATTTCGTTCCTTGATATGTGCTTCATCTTTTTCTCTTTGGAAGTCTTCTCAATATAGTTCTTACCCTTCGCACTTTGTGATTCCAGAACAATGTATCTGAATGTGGACCTTCAAAAAATTATATATATATATATTCTGCTTGGTGCTATGCGTTCTTTTAAAGTCAGATTTCTCTTTAACTCAGA
>NW_022948267.1:0-207 GCF_012274545.1 Fukomys damarensis | reverse complement strand
GCTTAAAGTAGCTCAACTCATAACTGATCGAGCTTGGATGTTGCCTATATATCCATCAGCAGACGAATAGGTAAAGACAGTGTGACATTTACACATTGGAGGACTGCTCTGCCACAGAGAAGGATAAACTTGAGTCATTTGTACGAAAACAGATGCACTTTAAGGCCATAATGTTAAGTGAAATAAATCAGACACACAAGCTTAAAT
>NW_022948266.1:0-213 GCF_012274545.1 Fukomys damarensis | reverse complement strand
AAAAAATAAATAATAAATAATAATTTTAAAAAGGGAAGATCCTGTTGATACAAAGCTACATTACAGGACATAACATTTCATATAATTATAGTAATTATTTTTGCTTCTTTTCTGGTATACAAAAAATGTATTCCATGTTGTTTGACCATGCAGGTTTTCCAATGTATTGTTTATGACAATAAACTTTTGATCCAGGTATTCTCCCGTTCCCCA
>NW_022948265.1:0-1462 GCF_012274545.1 Fukomys damarensis | reverse complement strand
TTTTTTTTTTTTTTTTTTTTTTTTTTTTTTTGCGATACCAGGGATCAAACTCAGGACCTTGAGCTTGTGAAGCAGGTTCAGCACCACTGAGCTAAATCCCCAGTCCTCCAGTACACTTCTTACTCTACTACTTAGCAGTCATGTGAACTAAGGCCAAGTCACTCACCTTCTAAGCGACAGGTGTTGCAAAATGCAGATCAAAAATGCCTACCTAAATGAACTATGAAGATTAAAGAGTATCTGGGGCAGGGATTTAGCGCAGTGGTTCTCAGAGCTGCTTGGCAAGCCCAAGGTACTGAGTTTAATCCCCAGTACCAGGGAGAGAGAGAAAAAAAAGTATCTGTAAAAGCACCTACACATTCCCTGGTATGATACATAGTGTATGAAAATTAGCTATTTTTACTCAGTATAAAGAAGTAGATATGGCTATTATCTTCAACCTCTAAAGAATATTTTTGCTTTCAACAGTTGTTAGTCATTACACGAACACACTATTTTCTAACCTCTTTACAAAGAACTTCTAGATGGAGAGCCTCCGATTTTGGGGTGATTTCTTTCCACCAGGCTTTGAACTAACAATCAAAATTTAAAGATTTAAGAAAATGTCTATAAAAATAAATTTTAAAAAAGCAAAGTTTGACTGTCATTTATTTCCCCTCCTCATTACCTTTCTTACCAATAGTGCAGAAAACCATGATAGTAGAATTTTCCCAAAGAATCTAACAGTTTAAGGCTACTTTTCTGTTTTTTTTTCTTGGTACCGGGGATTGAACTTGGGTCCTCGCGCTTGCAAGGCAGGCCACTGAACTGCTGAGCTAAATCCCCGGCCCATGTTTTGTTTTCTTTTTAAAGATCTGCAGATGAGTGGAAAGGAAGGGGAAAAGACTAATTGGTAAAGTCCAATCCAGTTGCCTTTTATTCTAGAGGTCAGCAGAGATCCTGTGAGAAACTATCTTAATTGGGATGGGCTCTAAAGAACAATTATATACTATACTTACAAACTAGAAGTGTGCGGTATATATTCAAAGAAGATCATTAAAAGTATAGAATTCAAATAGGGATTTACTGGAATATTTATACCTTCCATGGAGAAATAGTTTTCTGCAAAAGAATCAAGCTTGCCACAATCTTTCCTAAAACCATGAAAAAAAAGTCAACGGAAGTTAGGTATTCTGACTTATACAGAGGTCTTAAACTTTTTACTTCTCAAGGTGTGTCACAGTACCCTTAAGCTGCTGCCAATCAAGAAAATCGCTGAGAGAACTTATAGGCTTCCCTACCCAGTCTGTTAGCATTAGATCATGCCCTTTTCATACAATCCCATTTTGACACAATACCCACGCTTCAAGCATGCCTATACAATGAATTCTCCATAAAAACCCAAAAGACAAGCTAGGGATGGTGATGCACACCTGTAATCCCAGCACTCAGGAGGTGGACCAAGATGATTCCTGCAAGTTTA
>NW_022948264.1:0-433 GCF_012274545.1 Fukomys damarensis | reverse complement strand
AGAGTTGAGTTCCCACCCCTCTGCTCCTCACCCAGGATCCTGCTTCTGGTTCTCCAAGGGGCTCAAATCCCTCCTCCCCCTTCCTAATACCTTTGGAATAACCATTTCAAGAAAATCATGCCCCTCTGTTTCTTCAGCCCAGTCTTTGCTTCTCCCAAGGTGTTTGATAGGTTTTCCCCTTTCTTGCTGACTGTCAGGGAAATTGGAATCAGACTCAAACGTGTAACCAGATTAGTGTTCTAAAGACAAGCGTGCAGCTCAGAGTGGAACTGGAGCCGCTGCTCTTTGATAATCTATTCCACTCATTTGGTTCCATCGTTAATAGACAGCTGTGCATTCTGTGATGATTATAATATACATTAATCAAAGGCACGCTATGCTGAGAGCTGACAATTGCACTTCACTTTTTCTCCCTTTGCAGGGGAAAAAAAAA
>NW_022948263.1:0-306 GCF_012274545.1 Fukomys damarensis | reverse complement strand
CTGTCATGTAAAGGTACAAGATCCCAGTAATGAATGTTACTGTACTGTATACCTAAAATGTACCAATAAACTCAACAAAAGAAAAAAAAAGAGGTGAGGATTTACAAAAAAAGAATTAATATGTTTTATGGGCATGTATAACTCCCTACAAAAAAGTAAACATTATGTACCATAAAATGTTCTAATACATTTTTTAAAAAACCTCTAAACTTAAAAACATATATTGTATACTAGTTATTTATTAACCATTTATATTTTTGTCCTTCATGCTTTCTATTTTCACTCAAGTATTAAAATATGTTGGGC
>NW_022948262.1:0-240 GCF_012274545.1 Fukomys damarensis | reverse complement strand
TTATAGTTTTTTGTGGAGCACGTGATTTCCTATAAAGATCATATAATCTGTAAACAGTGACAAATTGACTTTCTTTTATCCAATTTGGCTGCCCTTTATTTGTTTCTCTTGCCTGACTGCTCTGCCTAGAACCTTTAGTACTATATTGGATGAAAGTGGTATAATTAAGTGAGAAATCATGTCTTACAGATCTTAAAGAGAAAGTCTTTAATTGTTCCCCATTCAGTATGATGTCATCTG
>NW_022948261.1:0-203 GCF_012274545.1 Fukomys damarensis | reverse complement strand
TCACCCCCAAGCCTGCTAAGAAATCGCTCCCCAATCCACCCTCCTCCTTGGAAGCCAGCAACCCATCGTCCATCTCTGTGGATCTTCCTGTTCTGGGGACACCTTGTAAATGAGACCGTACAGGGTGGGGGCTTTCAGGTCTTCCTCCTTCCCGTGGGCACAAGGCCTTCGAGGGTCACCCGTGTGGCAGGACTGGCTACAAT
>NW_022948260.1:0-784 GCF_012274545.1 Fukomys damarensis | reverse complement strand
CTCGAGGGCAGACAGTATTAATCCCTTTCTCATAAGGGCAAAAATGGGAATCAAAGCACTCCAGTAACTCACCTAAGGTAATAGAGCTGATAAGGAGTAGAACTGGCACTCAGGTATATCCTGACCCCAAATTTCATGATCTTTTACCCCACACTGCACAGTGCTGATCATGCTCTTAATTTCTCTAATATTTGCTGAACATTACAGTTCCTCTTCTGTAATATAAGGTCCCTAGATCTCTAACTGTCTTGCAGCTGTGGTAGCCTTTTACTATACTGGATTTTCCTTTGTTGGCAGTCTTCTCAGTTCTCAGGGCTCTCCCACTGGACTGGCGCCTTGTCCTGATGAGTTTAAGGGAAGCAATCAAGGCAAAACTTCTTTCTGATGCTACACTAGCATTCCAGCCTCTGGAGCCCTAATTCAGTGCCTGTAGGTTTTCTCCTGGCGTGGACATCCAGACCAATGGAAGAGGGCCAGAATCCTGGAATGTCCCTGAAGGAGTTTATTTAAAACACTTAGGGTACATCTAACAAGTTCATCATGTGGCCTGTGGCAATGTGCACAAAGAAAGAATCATCCCAGAGAAGTCTTTGCAAGTCAAGAGGCTAAAGTCAAAAGCAAGTTTTTAAAAATTCTCTATTTGTAGCAATATAAGGGATAACACAGAATATAGATGAAGCCTCTTTAAATTGCAAGCGTCTTCATAGCAAAGCACGAAGAGTCATGGGAAAGACTTCTGGAGTGAAGCTAGGTGAGGGATGGAATCCTTGTTCTACATTACCTA
>NW_022948259.1:0-205 GCF_012274545.1 Fukomys damarensis | reverse complement strand
AAGGACAGGTTGAGTACCAAGCAATAGGTACCATCGCTACCAATGTGACAGAGCTACCTTAGGGGCTGCACGAAGTTGTCACCAGCCTGGCTACCCTTTCCTTCTCTCCCCAGTATGCTATTACAAACGAATTACCCATGTTCTTCAAAAGCTAGGGAACTGATTTGCCTGTAATATATGTTATCCCTATTTATTCTTTCTTTCT
>NW_022948258.1:0-255 GCF_012274545.1 Fukomys damarensis | reverse complement strand
TTAAATCCTTAGGCCTTCCTTTTTTCTCCCTCCCCACTTACACACATCCAGTTGCTATTTCCACGCTCATTACCGCCTCTCCCCAGGACCTTCCCACCCATCTCTCTGTGCTCTACTGAGGTTTCCAGACTCATTGTATCCACGGCAGCTTTCAACAGCTTTATCTCCCTGCGGACCTTGCTAATTCCCGTCTCAGCCGGAGAGCACTATCTGTACATGGGTTAAAGTTGCTTGGAACATGAGAGTCCAACCACT
>NW_022948257.1:0-563 GCF_012274545.1 Fukomys damarensis | reverse complement strand
ATGTTTTATAATTGCCTCAATGAGGATATGACAAATTAGAATTTGCTTCTCTGTGGTTTTTTGAATATCATAGATTATTTAAATAAACTGACTCATTCTCCACCTTAATACATTCTGGAGAATGTTTTTATTTTCTTTTTTACATTGCTAAGACTGCACATTTCAAGTAGCACAAACAATTGTCTGACAGTTCTGCTAAATGTCTTGCTACCAATATTTACTTGGAAACAAGAGTTCTGAATCATCTTTTGTGATGACTGCTCTAAGCTAGGTCTCAGTACAATGCATTTTAATGTTTTGATGCTGACAACTGGAAAACAGTAAAGCAAAGCTGCATGATTTTATAATAAATAAGCAAATGTATAAAAGCGTTTTTGGGAAAGTCATTATTTTCCCATCCCATGGCAAATTCATCATCAATACTTCTAATGTCCTTCTATCATCCATGTTTTAATACACATGGATTGCATATTCCTTATTGTAATTTAGTTGTTCTGGTTCTGATTATGTTTAAACTCCAATGAATTGCTGCTGTGTTTCTAATTATGCAAGTATTTTATGAA
>NW_022948256.1:0-201 GCF_012274545.1 Fukomys damarensis | reverse complement strand
TCTGCCAGGCAGAGACCTACAAACAAAAACGAATACAGTTGTCCTCCCCATAAGAGGTGGACAGCAGTGGTAAACTCACAGAGTTGCAGCAACTTTCTCAGTGGAGTACTTCACATTCATGAAACTGAACACTTTCGCTTTCAACGGCTAAGCGGCGAGAGAAGCTGCTTCCCGGGGAATACTGCACTTTAAACAGCAGAA
>NW_022948255.1:0-1120 GCF_012274545.1 Fukomys damarensis | reverse complement strand
AGCAATCGCCAGGCAAAGGTGGAAACAGGAGTGTTTATTCACTAAAGCGTCTCAGCTAGAATGAATAGTGAGTGTTGGTAGTATTTTTTTTAAAAGACTATAAATCTTTTGTTTCTATTGACTTTTTGTTTATCACTATTATGAAGACATTTAATAATAGTATCCATTTTATACTTAATCATGAGGATAAATGATTTCATGTAAAATTTATATGAGCTCAACTGTTAATTTTATTAATAACCAGACCTTTGCTTCTTAGGAGAAAATATCAATTTTACGTTTACTTGGAGCCTCTCACTAGCAAAAGATAAAGCTCATATTTTGAGCAATTGCTTACTTCAAAAATATTGTGAACAAATATGTAAAATTAGCATGCATGTGTAATTTTAATGGATAGAAAACGAACTAAAGACTATATTGTGATTTACCATAGGGCACTCTAAATTGACACATTATACTGACGTAAGGCTCTGAAAGTTGTAATGATTAAAATTTCAAAATGATTTTTCCTTAAAAAATGCTGAAAAAAATCACTTAACCATAAATAATTTTAAGATGGGAGAGATCAAAAATGTGAAAATAGTAATTAGTTCAAGTTAAATTGTGGAAATAAAACTGTTTGCTGTTTACACAAATGCTTCCTAACCTGTTGACATAAAATATTAGTTCTGTTTGTGCGAAAGTTGACAGTGCATTAAAATGCTTGCCTCCACCAGTTTCAGAGGAATGTAAAATGCACCGATATTGTGTGTAGTATGCTTTTAAAGACGCATCTTATTTTTTGAAAAGTATTTGCTGTCAATGAATAGTAATTTATGTGTTGTTATAAATTAATACTCAGTAACATTTACCACAACTGTCCTGTTGCAGTTGTCTGACAAAATGTGTGTGAATACACCTTAGGATTTGGAGAGAGAAAAGGAAGTCTATTTGAAGCCTTTGTTTTATTTTTCTAATACAATTCATTTTTTTACAATTCATATTGATGAAAGAGAAATGAACAATTTTAAATTAAAATTTACCTCTACCTCATAGATTCTCATATACCACTAATGGAATATGTGTGTCCTACATAAGCAAAAAACGCATAGAAGGTGCGGGACATGGGAAGAGAACCGAG
>NW_022948254.1:0-250 GCF_012274545.1 Fukomys damarensis | reverse complement strand
AAACCAGTATGTTTAGTCCTCTAAATTGAAAAAATGGAAGTCCAACTCGACCCAGCTGTACCACTTCTTGGATATCTCCCTGGCTTAGTTGGCTTTTCTCAAATTTAAATACCTAACCGTAAAATGGGCATCTGAAATGAATAGACATTTCTCAGATGAAGAAGTATAAATTGCCAATGAATACATGAAAAAAATGTTTAAAAACCACATACTCTTCAAGAAAGGCAAATCCAGACAACACTGAGATTTT
>NW_022948253.1:0-285 GCF_012274545.1 Fukomys damarensis | reverse complement strand
ACTGAGCTAAACCTCAGTTCCCCTTCTGTCCCTCTTTTGCTCCCCCCTTGCCTGCTTCCTCTTCCTCAGTATATCTTTCTCTCTCCTTCCCTCCCTCCATTTCCCTTCCCTTCTCCTTCCTCTCTGTCTCTGTCTCTCTTTATTTCTTCTCCTGGTCCTGAGGATTGTACCCAGCCCATGCCACCACACTGACCTACATCCTCAGCTTTTTATTAATTGTTCTTTTAAGATGGGCTCTTGTTAAGTTGTCAAGTTGTCCAGCTTGGCCCCAACTTGCAGTCCTCC
>NW_022948252.1:0-334 GCF_012274545.1 Fukomys damarensis | reverse complement strand
AGAGAGTGGGCTTTTATGGTAGACCAAGTGGAAAGCTGTTGCAAGTTTTGTGAATGAGAATTGCACAAAAATATTTTTTAGGTATAGTGGCTTGAATTTCAGGACGGGGAATTGGATCCACCTAAAAACTTCAGGGCTCCTTTCAGGAGGTAGAGTTGCCTCACATTAGGATATGGGTTGGCAAGTATAGCTTGCCTGTGACGTACTGTTGTAGTTGTTGTTTCCAGACATAGACTATGGTAGCAAAGAAGTGAAGAGAATCTTACTCAAAAGCCTCAAAGCAATGCCCTGAACTGCTTTCTGAATGGAAACTTATAGTATCAGTTTTAAATAG
>NW_022948251.1:0-219 GCF_012274545.1 Fukomys damarensis | reverse complement strand
GAAAATGCTCATGAACTACAAAGGTCAAGGATGTTGATCTGATGCAGTTGAACTTGATGACCACTTGGGAATTGACAGCTTGTTGCCTCACTAAATTGTGCACATTTTGTATCCCACCTGCCATCTCTTCTCTATGGTTTACCTGAGTGTTTTGTTAGACCAATGCAGTCATGTCTGTTTTCATATATTTTTCATTCTCTGCATATTAAAATTTATTCT
>NW_022948250.1:0-642 GCF_012274545.1 Fukomys damarensis | reverse complement strand
CAGTAAGAGACAAGAAACAAATTACATGCAAAGGAAAGCCCATCAGAATCACAGCAGACTTTTAAATACAAACCCTTAGGTTAAGGAGAGACTGGAATGAGGTATTTCAAGTACTAAAATAAAACAACCTCCATCCTGGACTGATGTATCCAGCAAAACTCTCTTTCAGAATGGATGGGGAAATAAGACACTTCCACGACAAAGAACACCTGAGAAACTACATGAATACCAAACCAGCACTACAAGGAATTCTAAACAAGATCCTAGAAAAAGACAATGAAGGTAACAACACAATGAGGCCTAACAGAGCAAATCAAATAGGCAAGCCAAGAAACTAAAAGGAGAAGGTGAAAAAAAAATGACAATAATAAGTTAGTACATATAAGTTATAACCATCAATATTAATGGCCTCAATTCACCAATCAAGAGAAATAGATCAGCAGGATGGATTAAGAAGCAAAATCCAATAATATGTTGTATACAAGACACGTCTAGTGCAAAAAGAAGCCCATAGACTGAAAGTGAAAGAACAGAAAACTTCTTCATGTAACGGGAGCCCTCCTCCCAAAAAAGCCAGAGTAGCAATCTTATTCACAGACAAAGTAAGTTTCAAACCTAAACTGATTGAAAGAGGCAAAGAAG
>NW_022948249.1:0-1091 GCF_012274545.1 Fukomys damarensis | reverse complement strand
AGAAGGAGGGAAGGAAGGAGAGAAAGAGAGAGGATCACAAGGGCCCTGGATGCTGCCCCAAATTCAGTCCTACTGCCCCTCTTCCCTCTGACCCTTAGCTCTGGGCTGGCCATGGAGCTGGGGCTGATCCTGGAGACCAGAGCTCCCGAGGTGGCCAGCACAGGAGAGAGCTGGGTGTCCTCAGACTCTGTAAATAAGGGTGGGAAGGATTTAGTTTCCAAATCTGAAGCATTTGTTTCTGCATGAGACAACGCCTCATAATTAGGATTATATCAGCAGATTCATTTTTGGAGGATGATGATGATTAGACATTCAAAAAGAAAACTAAGTTCACAAGTTGCTTCCAAATGGGCACCCATCAAGTGAAATTCATATATAGATGATGAGAAAGTGAATACTTCAATAATACGCTATTAAATTTAACAGAATATTTGCTTGAATTTGGATACTTCAGAAGTCATCCTCAGCACATACATGGCACGGTATCGTCAGGTCGTGTGATGTTAGCACAGAAGGGAAACCCCAGAGGCCTGCAGGAAGCCCTCATGCCACTGCTTCCTCCTCTGCACCTGCTCCTGGGGCCCTGCTTGGTTCTCTGAGGGTCACAGCGGCCCCTGCTGGGCTCTCGCGCCCCTGCAGGGAGGTTTTTGTCTGAGCTCGCACTGAGGTCCCCTCACTGTGTCTTTTGCACAGTAATACAGGGCCGTGTCCTCGGTTCGCAGGTTTTTCATTTGCAGATACAGCGTGTTCCTGTCATTTTCTCTGGAGATGGTGAATCGGCCCTTTACGGAGTCCGCGTAGTATGTGCTACCACTGTTATAACTGATGGCTGAGATCCACTCCAGCCCCTTCCCTGGAGCCTGACGGACCCAGTGCATGGCATAGTTACTGAAGGTGAATCCCGAGGCCATGCAGGAGAGTTTCAGGGACTCCCCAGGCTTCACCAAGCCTCCCCCGGACTCCACCAGCTGCACGTCAGACTGGACACCTGCAAACACAGAGACATCCTGCTCAGGAGACTGTCACACATGTCCAGTGTTTATCCCACTCAAGTCCACCCACACCCTCAGTATATTTTGTTCTAAATAATT
>NW_022948248.1:0-537 GCF_012274545.1 Fukomys damarensis | reverse complement strand
TTATTTCCTTTCCCCTACCCTTCCCACTTTCCCTATACCTTTAGCCCTTTTCTTCCTATTTCGCACTCTTAATTATCCCATTAGGATCTTGTGTACTACTATAGTTTTTCACACCAGAGAAACTATTTGTACTATACATTTGATTAAAAAATTAGGCTACAATGCCAGGCATGGTGGCACACACCGGCAATCCCAGCACTTAGAAGGTTGAGGAAAGAGGACCATTGTGGATTTAACACCAGCATGGACTACATAGTGAAACCCTGTCTCAATCCCTGCCTATGTCAGGCTACAAGAGAAAGTAAGTAAGAGAGTCCACATCTGAACACTCACAGAATTTAGAGTAAAAAATTAAGTTAGATGCTTAACCTATCACCAACCTACATGCTGCAAAGCTCCATGCCACACTGGCTTGAAGCTCTCAGAAGTACCCATGATCTCATGATCTTGCTGATCTATTCCTGCTCTCTTAGCGGTTTCCACCCTTGATCCATTTCCAGCCTGGCATCCTCTCATCGTTTCTGTTCTTGCTTCTTA
>NW_022948247.1:0-228 GCF_012274545.1 Fukomys damarensis | reverse complement strand
CACTTCATTATTTTGTTGTATGGCATTATACATGGACTCCAGTTCAGTGCTCCACTTTCCTCCGCACTGCCAGCACAATTATCTGAGTGTTTTTAACACGAGTGTATTAAAATTTGATTTTTCCTCAAGTTGTTTATAATACACTTACTTGTCACATATTTGAGTGGTAGTCTTTTGGCTTCCTTTCCCTAACTAGTGTTCTATTTCTTTATGTGTGAATAGGAAATT
>NW_022948246.1:0-696 GCF_012274545.1 Fukomys damarensis | reverse complement strand
CTATGGCCAATTTTTAACTCAGGTTTTTGGGTTGGTTTTGACTTAGAGACTGGCTTAAGAGTCAGTGGTGTATCAATCTCGATAGTTTGGCAAATGCCAAACAGGAGTCCTTGGTCATAGCCTCTTGTGTATATTCTTAGTCCCCATTGTTTTCCTATTTTCCATACTTCTAAGGGTACCTGTTTTCCCAAGTTGGTGAAGGATATTAATATGGGGTTGCATTGGAACTTGTTGCATTGTGAATAATGATAATGTCGTGAATAATGAACAGATCCTATTTTATTTAGCGTTTGAGGCTTTTTGTGACTGATATAAAATCTGTTTTTATATCAGCCGAGTGTCCCGGTATGGTGCTGGATAATTTGCAACCCCATGTCTTACAATAAAAATCACTTTGTCCCCCACAGCCTGTTTTACCTTTTATATGTTTTGGGCAAACATATATGGGTTGATCTAAAAGCTTTGATCTGGAATATTTATGAGCATATCCTGGTCCTTCATTATAGTCCCAATTACAGTGTCCTCTGCACCTGGGCACACCCTCTGAATCATTCCCAATCAGCTACATCCCATGTGTTTCCTAGGGCCATATCACACAAATTGAATTCAAGAGATGGCCACCAAATGGTTGGAGGAGTCCATTTAGACACTGAACTTATTATTTTACCAGTTGAGGGATTAATTATCATCCAAGTA
>NW_022948245.1:0-240 GCF_012274545.1 Fukomys damarensis | reverse complement strand
CTTTTGGTCAGTTTCGTTTTTCTAACAACCTAATAGTTTAGCAATACGTTTCCTCTTTTTTTTGGTTTTGAAAACATGCCTACTTTAGTCCTCCACTAACTGGAGAGTTGTGCATATTTTATCCAGAGTTAAGTGTTGGAATTCACTGAGTTTTTTTGTTTATTTGTTTTGTTGGTGTTTTATGCAGCTGTTTCTCCTCCTCTGGCACATACTGGACGCTAATTTGTGTCTCCTTAAAGC
>NW_022948244.1:0-1428 GCF_012274545.1 Fukomys damarensis | reverse complement strand
CATAAAACATGTATTTAGGAAAAATAAGTGTGTCATTATCTAACCCCAACAATAATATTCGTTTTATTTTTGTACTCAGCATTATCGCTTAAAGTAATTACTACAAACCACTCAAAATCATTTCATTTTCAATAGTAGGGTAGAAATGAGAGACATATTTCATCTTAACTCTACAAAAAGAAATTAAAATATATTGCAAACATAATCTCTAAAGCCCTACAGGTTTATATAGACCTCTTTCTTACAATTAGCCCATCACTTAAAGAAAACCTGATGTTTTTATGAATCTAAACTACACTATCTATATCTATTAAAATAAAACATCAATACCCAATTTTGTTGGGCTCACGGGCTTTCTTCTGAGCCTTCTAATAAACTCATTATGTCAATAAATAGAAGGATATTTTAACATCTTAAACAACTAAAATTTAAATCTTGCAGGAATGTAAATAAAGTATATACACCAATGATACAGATGACATTACACATAAACAAGTTATTAATTCTAAGCAATTAATAATTATTTTAAAAATGTCAAAATAGATCTTCAAAAATGTGTTCTTTAAGTAAATACTATGAAAAATGTATGGATAGAACTTAATGTATTCATCTTCAATGCTTAGTGAAAACCATTCCATTCTTGTGTCATGGCTGGGAGTGAAAAGACTGACAAACCTCATATGTTGCCGGGCCGGGAGTGACCTCACCAGAATCTTCAAAATGCTTTGATGATTTAAAAAATAAAGGTATGGGGCAAGATTTCTTGAAAACAGGATTGTATGCTGCAGGCCCTAAGAGAAAAAAATAAAAATTGTAGTAATGTATGTTTAAAAATTATTGATTTTGGTCCTATAGATATTATTGGGTTCATGTTCTTAATATATAATATAAGCAATAATCTTGTGTCCATTTTTTTCTGAATGGTTAAAATAATTCAATGTAGGCATAAAACAGTAACCTCTATTTTCTTAATAATTAAATGTATTATAGGTGTAATTTCCAAAAAGTGGGGAAAGCTTAGAAAGAAAACAGTATTTCCTCAAGACACGTGTATCACAAAATAAGATTCTCACCTCCTTCCATTCCCAAATATTCCTTCACATGTTCAGTGAGGAGATACTGCTTGGGTGCATTTATAAATAGAAATTGGATTTTTAAAAGCAAAATGGCAATTTAAAAGCATTCCAGGTACTAAATAGTATAGAAACCAAGCACAAAAATAGAATTTAAATAAAATAGTTGGATGTAGTAAATACTGTTTGAGTAGAATGGGGCTAAATCCTAAACAAGAATTTTATTTCTTTTTTTCTTCTTCTTTTTTTGGTGTTTTGAGACAGGGTCTCACTATGTAGTTGAGACTGAAACGGAACTCACTATGTAGCCCAGGTTGGTCTCGAACTCACAGCGATCCTCCTGCCTCAGCCTCCC
>NW_022948243.1:0-296 GCF_012274545.1 Fukomys damarensis | reverse complement strand
CACTGAGCCAAATCCCCGGCCCCAGAAGCCATTTTAGCTCATTTATGAAATACAGTGCTTACCTGCTTAACAATCTGTACCCCAAACAGGCCTTTCTCTTTTCAGTGTCATCCGTGACAATCTTTACTCTTCTGCAAGTCACTATCTCCTCCTACTGCTGGACATCAGCCTCTCTTAGCTTCTCAGGGAATAAGACTTATTAATCACGACCTGCCTCTCCACAGGTATCGATGTCTGAAAAGGAAAGAACCTTTTCTTTGTGAAATGAATACTTGTCCAAAGGGCTAAAGGTGTAG
>NW_022948242.1:0-260 GCF_012274545.1 Fukomys damarensis | reverse complement strand
AGGTATTTTTAGAGGCAAGGCATTAAAAAATAAGTAAAAAGATGTCAGAATTAGAAATAGAATATCAACAGCTTGGCAAGTTGAAAGTATTTGCCGTGTCCCTGTAATAGCAAGTCTGAGAGGCTCTCCATGTAGGGAAAAAAAAGGGAAAGCGGGGAGTTGGTGGGGAATATTAGAAGCTGAAACTGCACTTGTCGTGTTAGAGAAATGATAAAGCATCATTTGGGGCGCTGAAACAAGGGGGCGTATGATTCACCTTG
>NW_022948241.1:0-404 GCF_012274545.1 Fukomys damarensis | reverse complement strand
CTTCACTGGGACTGTGGGACTATGTGAGGGAGACTTTAAGAATAGGTATGAAATCTTAGAAGGGAAAACAAGGATATAAATACTTACGATTAATAACTTTGCTTTTGGTATTTCTATGCTTACCATGATCTTGCCTTTTTCTACACAGAAAAGATGGCTGGAAATGTGAGATTTCCTCTCCTGTTGCTGCTGGGGCTGTTTGCAATGCTGAGTCCTCTTTGGGCTGTGCCTCCGGGCTTCACCCCATTTAGATGGTTTGCAGTTCAGCATGTGCACCCAAATCCTCTCATTTCATGCAATGGGGCCATGAGAGGTATCAACCGAAACCTCCCGCATGGGGTCTGTAAGCCTACAAACACCTTTCTGCATGACTCTAGCCAAAATGTGATTCATGTCTGTACTTT
>NW_022948240.1:0-778 GCF_012274545.1 Fukomys damarensis | reverse complement strand
ACTCACAGAGTTGCAGCACCTTTCTCTGTGGTGTACTTCACCTTCATGAAACTGACCGCTTTCACGTTAAACGGCTAAGCGGCGAGAGAACCTGTTTCCCAGGGAAAACTGCACTTTAAACTGCAGACGCCATCTGTAAAGTGCGTTTCTGTTCCAACATCGAACTGAACCTATCCCCAAGTATACAGAGTTCTGGAGGCTTGTGCACTCAGAGCTGCTAGAACTCTCTTCTGCCTGAATGGCTTCTCTGCTAAAAGTGTCTCACAACAGTGCTTCAATCTCCGCGAGGCAGAGACCTACAAACAAAAAGGAATACAGTTCTACTCCACATAAGATGTTGACTTCACTGGTAAACTCACAGAGTTGAACCACCTTTCTCTGTGGAGTACTTCACATTCATGAAACTGACCGCTTTCGCTTTAAACGGCTAAGCGGCGAGAGAAGCTGTTTCCCAGGGAAAACTGCACTTTAAACTGCAGACGCCATCTGTAAAGTGCGTTTCTGTTCCAACATCGAACTGAACCTATCCCCAAGTATACAGAGTTCTGGAGGCTTGTGTACACTCAGAGCTGCTAGGCACTCTCTTCGGCCTGAATGGCTTCTCTGCTAAAAGTGCCTCACAACTGTGTTGCAATCTCTGCCAGGCAGAGACCTTCAAACAAAAAGGAATACAGTTGTGGTCCACATAAGTGGTGGACTTCACTGGTAAACTCAAAGAGTTGAACCACATTTCTCTGTGGTGTACTTCACATTCATGTAATTGACCGCTTTCGATTTA
>NW_022948239.1:0-223 GCF_012274545.1 Fukomys damarensis | reverse complement strand
CTGTGCATGGCCCTGGCCAGGTCTACAGTACGCATCAGGCCACAGCACACACTTGGGGAGCACCCTGCTCTGCAAAACATTGGGCAGACCATGCAACAAACAATAGTGAATAGGTTGCCTTAGTGTAAAAATTCTTGGTTCTTCACATTTCTAATATGCTATTTTAATTTTAAAATTCCAGCTCAGTAGGAACTGTGACAAACTCACCCCCTGGCAGGCCCTG
>NW_022948238.1:0-233 GCF_012274545.1 Fukomys damarensis | reverse complement strand
ATATAATTAAATGTAGAAAGAAGTTCTAAAATAATTTCTCCTCAGTATGAGTAGATATAAAGTCTACTTCACACGTCCAGAGATTATATGTGTACATCTATATCTTATCTATCTACCCTGCAGATATCATAAAATTTAATCCAACTACACATGGAAAAACCCAGAAATGTAAAAAAAAAACCAAAATCCTATAATGTGAGGTCAGATAGTCACTGAATTACTAGTTAAGTTTT
>NW_022948237.1:0-376 GCF_012274545.1 Fukomys damarensis | reverse complement strand
TTTTTTTTTGTCTTTTGTTTTGCAGTACTGGGGTGGTATGAGTATAGACATTGAGGCCAGTGCCTTTGCAGTGGACTACATCTCCAACCTTTTTTTATTTTTTTATTTTGAGACAGGATCTTGCTAAATTGCTAAATTGCTGAGGCTAGGCTTGGAGTTGTGATCCTCCTGCCTCAGACTTACAGGGTATGGGGATTGTAGCCACATGCCACCATGCTCAGTGTAGACCAGCATTGGTCATAAGTAACTGGAAAAAAATATAATTCCACAGACCTTATAAACAGCCAGAGGAGTTTTATTTCTAGGAAATACACCAGTGTTGCTGACATTGTTGATTGGGTACAACACTTTGAGAACCAACAGTCCAAGGCACTGG
>NW_022948236.1:0-213 GCF_012274545.1 Fukomys damarensis | reverse complement strand
AGCCCACTGTTCTTTGAGTAGTCCACTTGTACTGTTTGATGCCAGTAGCCCCTTGTACCCATGATATTTTTTCAGAGACCTTCCCTAGTGGCTGTAAGAGAACTGAATGTGGGGCCGTGTCCACCATGAATTCTATTGGTTTCCCCTCCACTTTGAGAGTTACCCTAGGCTCAGGGAGGGATACTGAGCCCCATTCCCCCTAACTGCTGTCTT
>NW_022948235.1:9633-11844 GCF_012274545.1 Fukomys damarensis | reverse complement strand
TGGGTCCTGCTAAATACTAATGGTGAAACCATCAGATTTTATTTGTTTATTTTTAAAATTTAACTTTGAAGCAGCTACCAAAAATTGACTGGAAAGACTTTAGAAGTAAAAAATATTTTAAAGTTTTTTTTTCATTAAATATGTGTAGGAAGTTTGATAATAAATTTTTTTTAACACATTGAAGTGAAATGTAAACTTGTGAAAAGTAGGATGGCAAAAAAAAAAAAAAAGCCATGAAATAGTATAACAATGTAAGGCCTATGAAACTACCATTTAATTTGATGAGCTAGTGTTTGATCAATACCACTTAATCCTCAGGTGTGCTTTTTGTTTTTTTTTTTTTGGTACTGGGATTGAACTCAGGACCTTGTGCTTGTGAGGCAGGCGGTGGCACCACAGAGCTAACTCCCCAGCCCAGGTGTGCCCTTCTTTATACTGTCTTCCTGGGACAGTATATTCCCAGTGGCTGGGAATATAGGCTCATGGTGCTGTGCCCAGCTAGAAACGGTCCACAAATTTTTCTTTACCGATTAACATTGTCTCCTTAAACACTAAGTCTGCAGTGTTAAAATTGAATGAATTCCCCTCTGCACAGTTGTCCATCCAGTAGGTGGAAGACCCGTAGAACTGCTTCAGAGGTCCGTCTTTAGAAAATGCTGCCCTCCAAGTTTGGGAATGTAGCTTGACCTTACTCTGCTATCAATTTCTATGAAATTTACTGCCCTTCTTGTAAGATAGACTTTGATTAGTCATACACTAGTGTCTTTAATTGTTTCAAACTTCAGGTCAACTCTGTATTTTTCTTGTAATTTAAAATCTTTTTAAGCGTGGTTGAATTAATTTGTCTGACTTTTGGACCCAGGATAATTAACACATTGGCATGTTTCAGGAACTCTCCGCTGAGTTTAAGGTTTCCATCAGGTATTTAAAGGTACAGTGTTATGTAATTGAAGAATAGTGTTTCCCATCTCCACATTTTATGTTTTTTTAAAAAAGTCTGTATATTATTTTTAATTAAAACATTACAGCCTAAAAGCCAATATAGGTTTTCATTGCCCACTGTATTGTATTTGACTTAAGCGCGATACACACCCTTAGTACCTGTGGGAACTGACAAGATCACATGAACATTCTGTTCATTGTTGGCTGAGTATGGAGTGAGCTTTGTGGGTGTGAAGAGGCAGCTGTTGGGCATAGTGATTGTGCTGCAGTCCTAGCGCTCTTGGGAGGCTGAGGCTCAAGCACAGCCTGGGTAACTTAGCTATTTAGCAAGACTGCCTCAAATTAAGGGGGAAAAAAAAAAGAAGGAAAGGGCTGGGGATGGAGCTCAGTGCAAAGGCCCTGGGTTCAGTCTCCATTGGAGGGGGGCAGTTGTCAATGACAAGCAGTATCATGCCCAGTGGTATTGTGCCTTTTGATTTTTTTTTTTTTTGGGAAAAATTAAGAGTCTAGATTTAAAAAATAACGCATTAAATGTCAAATTAAAAGTTTAAAAAAATATCTTGTGGGCCACATAAACTCATTGGGGTTTTACTTTTCAATCTCTTACATGAACTTTTACCAGAAAGATAATCATTCAACATGTTTTTGTTCTGATGCATATCCAGAACTATTTTCTAAATACCTGTCACCATACATTGAAGGATTAAGATTATGCTTTCTAGAAACACACTTGTTAAAGAGCTGCACCCTCTCCATACCAATGTGTAATTCGTGTTGTAGGTAATAGAAAACTCGAACTGGTTAAAGCACAACCAAAAGGACTCCCAGGTTCATTTGTCTGGCAGCCCAGAGTAGGGTAAGCAGTGACATTCATAGTAAGGACACAATTTCTTTGTTTCTGTTTGGTGCCTGTTCTGCTTTCTGTGATATCAGCTCCAGTTTCTTTTAATTCCTGTCGTGGTTGTGATGTGTCCACCGGTGGCAGTTGGGGCCACATGTGTTTCTGTTCACATCTCTGGAGAGACAGCCTCTCTGTCATAATGATCTAAACTCATAGGACTGCCGCCGGTGACATGGTCACCGAAACATGCTGACTGGTGTAGATAGCGTGTATATTTTACATACACAATTTGATTATTTTTAGTAAATTCATAGTTTTGCAACCTTTACCACAATCTAATTTTATAATAATTACTTAGTTAATTATTGTTGACTTGGGATCAAACCCAGGGCCTTTGTACTGAAGTATATTCCTGGCTCTTTTTTTTT
>NW_022948235.1:6716-8123 GCF_012274545.1 Fukomys damarensis | reverse complement strand
TTTTTTTTTTTTGGCACCGGGGATTGAACTCGGGTTCTTGCGCTTGCAAGGCAGGCCACCGAACCACTGAGCTAAATCCCCGGCCCAGTTAAGTGGAAATTTTAAATCTTTCCATTAAATATGTACAATTACTAGGAAACCTTTATTTATTTATTTATTTATTTTTGGAACCAGGAATCCAACTTGAGTCCTTCAGCTTGCAAGGCAGGCAGCAGAACCACTGAGCTAAATCCCCAGTGAGGGAGCCTTTTTTGTGAAAGGTGTGTTGTTAAAACTCTAAAGCATATTTCTTTTACTTTTTTCTAGTATTTCTTAAGGTGTTAGGTAGTTTGCATTTTTTATTGTGCAGTTTTTTTTTTAAAACCAAATTGAACCCAGGGGCTTGCTTAAACTAGGCGAGTGCCCTACCACTGAAGTATGTGCCCAGCCCTTTTTACTTATTTTTTAGTTTGAGATGGAGCTTGCTAAATTACCCAGTCTGGCCTTGAACTTGAGATTCTCCTGCCTCAGCTTCTTGAATAGCTAGGATTACAGGTGTACCCCACTGCACCTGTGTTGTTGCACAATTTCAAGTTGCCTCAGTATCTGTTTTACCCCTGGGAGAGCAATTTTATTAATTTATTTTCAAAACAGTATCTTATAATGTGTGTTTTTTTTCTTTCTTTTTTTTTTGTGTGTGTGTGTGTGTGTGTGTGTGTGTTTTTGTGGTACCAGGGATCAAACTCAGGACCTTGTGCTTGCAAGGCAGGAGGCAATGCCACTGAGCTAAATCCCTGGCCCTATAATGTGTTCTTAAAGTATTCTTTCTTTTACTCTGTAATTCTTTTATTAGTTCTTATATAATGGGGTGTATATTTTAAAAACTGAGGATTGCCTCCTAGTGACTCTGGCTTAAACAATATTGGGATGAAATACAAAGTAAGAAACAAGGAGGGCAGGTAGAGGTAGGTGGGAGAAGCATGCGGTTAGATAGGAGGAAAAATTTCCAGGGTTCTGTGGCTCAGTAGGGTGATTATATGTAGCTTATGGCAATTTACTCTAGTATAAGAAATGAAGGGAGAGAAATTTGAAATGCTAAATATTTAAGTATATAGAAGTGATCATTACCCCAATTTGATCATTACACTTTATACATGTATTGAATTATCATATTGTACTTCTTAAACTCGTGTCATTTAAAGTTACAATGCATGGAAGTAAAAAAAACAAAAGGAAAACAATTTTAAAACTGTTTTGAGAGGAAAAAAATTGTGACTTAACAAATTTAATAAGACATTCCTAGTTTTAGATTAAAATATTTGTGTACATCTATGCACTTTAGATTCTTCAGGGACTTAATTGAATTTTTCTAGAAATAATTTATGTGATTGGAATATACTTTATGAAGCAGAGAATTTCTTTTTGCTG
>NW_022948235.1:1245-6084 GCF_012274545.1 Fukomys damarensis | reverse complement strand
AAAAAAAAAAAAAAAAAAAAAAAAAAAAAAAAAAAAGAATGACTATTGATTTTTAAATTTATAAATTATATGCAATACTTTTAAAGTTATGGCAGTTTCAGATAATTTGGCCTCTGATGAAGTGTCTGGATGTAGTTTTTTCTAATGAAAATTAGATTACATTTTTTCTTTTTTCTTTTTCTTTTTTTTATTGGGTATCAAACTTGGGACCTGTACTTCTGAAGCAGGCAGCAGCGGAACCACTCAGCTAAATCCCCTGCCCTCAGATTATTTCTAAAGAAATAATAATAAAATATATTGAATCCTATAATACAGTTTTTTGTGATCTTTGTGCTTCAGTATCTGAAATAAAGATATCTCCAAGCTCAAAGAATATATAAAACATTTGAACACACAACATTTTAAAAAACTTGATTTAATATTAATGTAACAAACTTTAAAAATATTTCAAGTAATATGGTGGTTAATCAATTTGAGATGTCAGCCTTGTTTAGAAACAGAGATGCTGTGGTGGCCACGTGGGTAACCCTCACACTTCTGGTGGAGGCAGAAGGGTTGTGAGTTCAAAGCCAGCCTGTGAGAGCCTATGGGAAAAAAACACCCAAATTAAAGAGGGTCTTTGTCTCTGAATTGGAGAAAGGAGGAGGAAGGGTGGGATGGGGATTTATAAAGAATTAAGGTGTGTCATGCACAGGTACCAGCTTCACTAATGAGTGTAATGATTACGTACTTCAAATAAGTACACTGCTAATTAGAATTAAAATAGAAATAAATGTTTTATCCTTAAGCAGACTAAAGGCCCTAAAAAAAGCACAGATAAGTAAAATGGAGAAAAATTAAAATGATAAAATGATAAGAGCTATCACGAAATGATTAACATTACAACTCATTTTCTTGGATTGCATTGCTGTGAAATTAACCAAGTGCACATAAATCCAAAGAACTGCAGAATAATTTTCCTTGTGGTTGGTAGCTTCCTCGTTGGTGGTTGAGGCAGCACCTATGGTGTAAAATGAGTTATTTTGTCAGTTAACTAAAGCATCTGGTGGACTTGTTCTTAATTTCTTTGGAAACTGTCTGGGTTATTTTCCGTGATGTTGAGAGGCTCCATGGCCTCTGAGATGTGTATTAACTCAGGTTACTTCTTACAGTTCTCACAATTTTTTACGTGTGTGTGTGTGTGTGTGTGTGTGTGTGTGTGTTTCTGCTCTAATGCCTTGTACAACTTTGGACTAAAAGTAACTGGTCTGGTGGGGGAAAAATAAGGTTGTGGGGGTTATTCTAAGCCTGTGGAACTTTGTAGCCAAAAGAGTGATGGAATCAATAATCATCCCAGTAGGATGCTAATCCAGTTCTATCTCTGCTGGTGTTTTCACTTTCGCACCAGTCATTTGAGCTTCTAATTGTGAAGTTTATCATTCTTTCTTTGACATACAGGTTTGGCAGGACATTCATTTTTTGGCTTCTGATAGACATCCATTTTTCACTATGAAAATTTGACCCAGGGTATGATGACTTCATTAATTGTTTTAATACAGTGTGTATGTGTGGGGTGTCTGCAGTTTCTTCTGACTTCTGTTGCACCTTGCCACATACTTAGCAGAGTGGAAGAACTACAGTGGCTCTTTGTTTTGGAGACAAGTTCTCACTATGTAGTTTAGGCTGGCCTTAAACTCACTATGTGGCCCAAGCTAGCCTTGAACTTGTGGTGATCCTCCTGCCTCAGCGTCCTGAGTGCTGGGATTACAGATGGACCCTACCTCATCCACCCCATAGGGGTTTTCGAAGTCATTGATGTACTGTTTTTTTGTGAAGTTTATCATTCTTTCTTTGACATACAGGTTTGGCAGGACATTCATTTTTTGGCTTCTGATAGACATCCATTTTTCACTATGAAAATTTGACCCAGGGTATGATGACTTCATTAATTGTTTTAATACAGTGTGTATGTGTGGGGTGTCTGCAGTTTCTTCTGACTTCTGTTGCACCTTGCCACATACTTAGCAGAGTGGAAGAACTACAGTAGCTCTTTGTTTTGGAGACAAGTTCTCACTATGTAGTTTAGGCTGGCCTTAAACTCACTATGTGGCCCAAGCTAGCCTTGAACTTGTGGTGATCCTGCCTCAGCGTCCTGAGTGCTGGTATTACAGATGGACCCTACCTCATCCACCCCATAGGGGTTTTCGAAGTCATTGATGTACTATTTGTGCCAAAGGAAAGTAAATCTGTGTTTTCTATTTTTTAAAATAAGATCTTCATATATGGCTAAGGAGTTCTTTTAATTTTGTTGGAAGAAAATTGTACACAAATGAACATCACTTCCACATTATTTGCATGTTATTCTACTCTTTAGTAGTTCCGTAGGAGGACACTGAAGGCAGCATTGTTCACTCTTAAATGATAAAACTGAGACACAGTGGTGATAAATAACTTGTACAAATCACTGAAATAGTAATGTTGTTGAGATTGTAATTCAAGAAATCTATAACCTGATCTCTTAACACTAGGCTGTATATAGTGCATAACTGCAAAAAACTGTATTTAGTTTTTAAAAAGAACTTTATTAGTGGATTAAGGCAACCTAACTTTCCATGGTGTCACACGCCATGCCCTTAGTCCCCTCCTTACCCTCCTTCCTTTTGTGGTGTTGAAAATTGAACCCATTGCCTTCACCCTGAGCTATTTTTTTTTTTTTTTTCCTTTTTCTCAGTACCAGGGATCAAACTCAGGACCTTGAGCTTGCAAGGCAGGTGTGGCTCCCCTGAGCTATATCCCTGGCCCTGTAACTCATTGTTTATCAGACAAGAACCAGAGTTTCCCCTTCCTTACCTGGTTAAGATTTAACTGACTTAGTTTCTGTTTTAGTTGCTTTCTCATTGCTGGGACAAAATACCTGACATACACAATTTAGAGGAAGAGAAGTTTATTTTGGCTCCTGGTTTCAGGCCATGGGTGGTGATTCCAGGGAGAAACATGCTTACCCCATGGCAGCCAGAAAACAGAGAGCAGGAGAGAGCCGGATCTAGAGGATGGGATGCGGGACAGGGACGCACCCTTTCGGGCAGGTGCCCAGGGATGGCCTCTTGCCACCAGGCCCACCCATGAGGGCACATCAGAACCCTACCTTTGAGCACACTGGTTTCAGGCCATGGGTGGTGATTCCAGGGAGAAACATGCTTACCCCATGGCAGCCAGAAAACAGAGAGCAGGAGAGAGCCGGATCTAGAGGATGGGATGCGGGACAGGGACGCACCCTTTCGGGCAGGTGCCCAGGGATGGCCTCTTGCCACCAGGCCCACCCATGAGGGCACATCAGAACCCTACCTTTGAGCACATGGGCCTGCGGGGTAGGGAGGCAGATTTCCATCCAGAGCATGACAGCTTCCAAGACTGGAATGATCTTGTATATTTGTCCTATGAGAAACTAGAACTTTAATCCTTTTTTGTGATTTTTATATACTGGCTACATTGAGCACAGTAATAGAAAAAGGTGATGCTTTCATCGATCACTTGCAGAAAAGAATAACAGGTGTCATTTTAGTGTTTGTCAAGCTCTACTAATTGACCCCCATTATTCAAAAGACCTTTCCTGAAAGTTGATTTGCTGCCATTATAGATTTACTGAATAGAGTTATTACGTGTTCAAATTTATGGGGTAAGATGATGCTTTCTCCTTATAGATCAGGCTGTGAATTTAACCAGGGCTTAATATTTAAATTTTCAAGTAAGACATTTGTTTGAGAAGTTAAAGAATCAACTATGAAAAAGGTTTTAAAGTGCAACATTTTCACATATTGTTATTTTGATAAGATCTATTATTTTATGATTTAATAATCATACTTTCCTTTATAAAACAAGTAAATATTTCCTGTGGGATTGGTCCATTCATTCTGTGAATATTTATGAATGAGAAGCAGTTTGCCAGTCATGGGAATAGTAGATGCTGGGAATAAAACAATGAACAAGAGAAACACAGACCTTGACTTTATAGGCCCTACGGCGTACTTCTTCAACCTCTAGGAATCCCCTTTCTTTAACCTGTAGCTGTCTAGTTATTTTTCAGTTGGCTGGCTTTCTTTTTTCATTTTTTTCCTCCCTTCCTTCTTTCCTTCCTTTTCCTTCTCTTTTCTTTTTATGCTGGTGATCAAATACAGGGCCTCATGGATGCTAGGCAAGTACTCTACCACTGTTCTACATGCATAGCCTGTAGATTTGTTTTCTGATATTTCACACATATACCTAGTTATTATTCTTGTCTTTGATTCTCTAAGAAAAAGGAATGTTGTTCTTTTTGTGATTTTTACACATTCATATACCTTTCATTAGGAATTTTTTTTCTCCTCCTGTAGCTAAATCACAAAGGAGGGTAATTTCACACTATATGTCAGTGAAATGTATATTTGGCTTCATGATTATCACTTCATCTGAAATGAATTGAGGAAGGGTATAATGTAAATTAATTTATAGTACTCTTCCTCCCCCCCTTTTATGGTACCAGGGATTGAACTTGGGACCTTGCGCTTGCAAAGCAGACAGCAGAACCACTGAGCTAAATCCCTGGCCCCTCTCTTTCCCCTTTTGACAGTGTTTGGTAGCCTAGATTTGAACTGCGTGCCTTTTGCTGTATTTAACAGAGTATGTTGGTGTGATTTTTGTCTTTTTTCTGATAACTTTGTGTCCTCAATTTGAATGAATTTCAAATTTAGTTTGGAATCCTGACTATTTCTATAATCCTTTCCCACTTGTGCATCTTTAGTACTGCTAATCATTGAGGCAGCCGTCATTTATATAGTTAAAATAACTTTATTTGCTGTTGTTTCATCCCTTTTAGCCTTTTTT
>NW_022948235.1:0-504 GCF_012274545.1 Fukomys damarensis | reverse complement strand
GCCCCTCCCTAGTAGCTGGTATTACAGGTGCATATCATCATGCTTAGCTTGGGTCAGAATTCCAGTGAATGATCCTTTCTTTTTACCACAGTTTTTGGAAGATATGATTTTTGTTTCCCTCTGATGCCTTGTTTAATGAAAATTTTTGTTTCCCTCTGATGCCTTGTTGTTAATGAAAATTTCATTGTTAGCATTCTAATTGCTTAAATTTACAGATAACGTCTTTCTAGTTGGTTTTTGGATTTTTTCTTAAACTTTGAGGTTCTATAATTTATATAACTTATCCAGGATTAGTTGTTCTTCATTTCTGGAAAATTCTCATGAATGACTCATTTTTCATTTTATTTGTATTCTGGAGCTCCTGATACACAATATGTGGTTCTTACTGTTTTACAACTCTTACTATTTCATATTTTCAGTCTCTTTCTTTCAGTTTAATTCTTTTTTCATCTCTGTGTGGTTTATAGCCTAACATGTTCTCTTGTTTTTACTTTCAGTGAATAT
>NW_022948234.1:0-201 GCF_012274545.1 Fukomys damarensis | reverse complement strand
AATTCAATACATGTAATGATCATCAAGGTAATTACCATTTCCACACCCTCAAATATTTTCTATCATTTCTGTGTGCTAGAAACCTTCCAAATCTTCCCTAATTATTTTGAAATGTGTACTTGTCTAAACTATGGCCACCCTATTGCGTTGGATGACATTAGAACTACTCTCCACCCCAGTTGTATTATGGGTACCCCCATC
>NW_022948233.1:0-200 GCF_012274545.1 Fukomys damarensis | reverse complement strand
TGCACACAAGCCTCCAGAACTCTGTATACTTGGGGATAGCTTCAGTTTTACGTTAGAACAGAAACGCACTTTACCGAGGGCTTCTGCTAATTAAAGTGCAGTTTTCCCCGGGAAACAGCTTTTCTCGCCGCTGAGCAGTTTAAAGCGAAAGCGGTCAGTTTCATGAGTATGAAGTACTCCACAGAGAAAGGTGCTGCAAC
>NW_022948232.1:0-230 GCF_012274545.1 Fukomys damarensis | reverse complement strand
ATGTAACTGTACTGTATCCCTAAAAGGTACCAATAAACTGAAATAAAGCTCAAAAAAAAAAAAAACATTAATTATACTGAAAATAGCATATAACTATCCGTGCGATGGTCTTATAAGAACTTCTTAATCCGTCCAGACAGGAATCTCTGTGCGTACAAAGCCAGGAATCTCCACTACTTTTCCCTTTAATCCCATTAATTTACATTATACATTCTCAGTAAATTTGATCT
>NW_022948231.1:0-206 GCF_012274545.1 Fukomys damarensis | reverse complement strand
AAAATCACTTTGCTTTAGTAAATTTGGCTCTCGGAACCAAAAAATCAAAGTTCTTTTTCCTGCCCATCGAAAATATCTATTGACACAACTTCTTGTGAGTGTCTTCACTGTTCTCCTGATAACTAAACTGATATGGCCAACTGAAAAGAACCATATAGTTGAAATTATTGTTTCAATATTAATATTATTGTCTTAGTAAAACATTT
>NW_022948230.1:0-759 GCF_012274545.1 Fukomys damarensis | reverse complement strand
TTTAACATCTACAACAGAAAAGTCAATGATCACAGAACAATGAACAAAAAAAGACACATAAAGAGAATGTGGAATTAAGCTAGATGGGAATTAGCCTGAGAAATATTAAAGGATATTACAGAATTTCACATTGTTCCAGCTCCAATACCACTTAAAATTGTAGTCATCAATAACCTTGCTAATTTAAAAGTGATAGAGTAATTTATTTGAAAAATCCTATAATGAAAAACATATTTAATTTTCAAACTTTACTTGGATGTATACACATGGGTGTTTTTTTCTATTTCTATCATGGTTCATGACCCCAGTGAAATTGAAAGACTGAAATTCACTGTGAGTAGAGAGCAGGATTATGCTGGGGCAATGAAGATTTAATTTTAAGGCTCCCATCACAAGGCAGTCTTCTCTACTGGAGCCAATTGGAAGTACTATTCTGTACACAAGTTGGACTTTCATTGTCAACAACCAGGAGAAAGTTGTTATTAGACCCAACTTGCAGATATTTTAAAATGCATTTGTTGAATGTAAGATAATATAGTAGAAAATATAGTCATTTTAATGGGCAAATGTGATTTATGGAAAATTACTCATGCATTTACCAATGGTTTGAATTTGATTACTTCACATCTATATGTTTTTGTAATTTTCACACAATACAAATAGAAGAGCCCTTAAAGAGACTCTGCAAACGGTCTTTCTTTTGTCCAGAGTATTTTTGCCACAAGCCACTCTGGATCAATTGGTGTTAAATAAAGGATT
>NW_022948229.1:0-208 GCF_012274545.1 Fukomys damarensis | reverse complement strand
TTTCTGCATGTCACAAACTTTGGGGACTACTTAGCTGCCCACTGAGACAGCCCTCATGGCTCTATCCTCCAGGATATAGTTACAGACTATTTCACAATGCAGTGAGACTCTAGGCAGGCTGGCAGAAAAGCATCGTTCTCGCGATGGTTGGTCAGACACACCACGATCTCATGCAGACCTGACTTTCATACACCAACATTTTACACTG
>NW_022948228.1:0-215 GCF_012274545.1 Fukomys damarensis | reverse complement strand
TAACTCTCATATATGTTGTTTAGAAGAACAAAAGTGCAGATCTGTGACTGTATAGATGTGTGAGTACACAGCAATTCATTGACTATAGAGAGCAGTGAAGTTGAAGGGTCAGTAACTTGAAGGAAACATGAGTAAAAACTGGAGATAAAGTCGACCGGGGAAAATTTGTAGAATGACTTCTCCTTATGGATGAAGAATGTAAAAATGTATCATAC
>NW_022948227.1:0-266 GCF_012274545.1 Fukomys damarensis | reverse complement strand
TTTTATCATCGAATCCCACCACCAGCCATGTATGGTGGATGGCACACAGTGACTATGATTCCTGGAGACAACCTCAGACCCGAACTTATGGTGCACGTCAAGACTGTGTTCTCACACACGTGCATGCCTGTAGACTTCAAGGAGGTGTGGGTGACCTCTACTTCTTGTTTGGGGGAAATTTGCAATGCTATTCTGGCAGTCCGTCGAAACTCTGTGCCTCTAAAGGGCACGACTACACCCAGCCACCTTCTCACAATCCTACAACA
>NW_022948226.1:0-4083 GCF_012274545.1 Fukomys damarensis | reverse complement strand
CTGCCAGTCGGGAGAGCTCCCGAGAAGGGCCCAGGGGCACTAAGGCTCATTTTCCCTGTACCAGCTTCTCACTGTCTGGTCCTTGTGCCTTTCCATGTGCCTGCCACTAGCGAGGCAAGACATCCTTTGTGGTCCTTGAGAGGGAGACCTAGAGGGATGGAGTGGAGGAGGACTAGGAAACTCTAGGCCAGTGTGAGGAGAGGAGGCAGGAGGCTGGGCAAGCAGGAAGTTTGGGTGTTGCTCTCTGGGGCATCCCAGGAGGAAGAATGTACCCACTGGACAAAATGCAGTGCTAGATTTCTGTCTCCCTTGGCTCCTGCCTGGTACATCCTTGAACTGGGATGTACTGGGAGCTCGGCCTTGTGACTCAGGCATGTGAGCAGAGCGTGGCAGGGTTTCCAACCCAGGCAGAGGAGGGTGGAGGGAGCGACTGGGGAGAGGCAGAAACCCAAGTAGCTGCTTTGTCCAAATCTCATGCTGCAGAGGCTGCTGTGTGTAGAGCCGGCTCCTGCCTAGATGGCTTTCTGCCTGAGCACAGAGCTTACCGTTTGGATCACATGAGACGGAAGGAGCCGGAATGGGGGTGATGGGGGAGCAGACACTGGGGGAGGTCAGGGTGGGCTTCCTCCTAAAACCCAGTACCTAGCTCAGCTGCTGGCACACAGAAGGCCCTCGTGAAATGTGTATCGAGTGAGTGAATGAATCAGTCAGTGAACCAATCAATGAAAAAGGGGTTTGATTACATTTCTGACCCTTTTAATTCTCTAACTTGCCTCTTAGGCCTCTGGCAGCAAAGACTGTCTGTTAGAAATGTAAGTTAGCCAGGGACTTAGCTCAGTGGTTCCGCTGCCTGCGTCACAAGAGCAAGGTCCTGAGTTCAATACCCAGTACCAAAAAAGAAAAAAAAAGAAATGTAAGCTGAAGTAAACTTGATTACTGCCCTGAACTGTGAATCAGCCAGACTTTGGCTTCTCTCCTGTCCCTTTTGTGCCGGGTGGGGACAGTGGGGGGCAGCCCTGCAGAAGGAGAACTCCAGTGGAAGAACTGTGGGTTTCAGTGCTCTGTTCCCCTCCACGGGTCTGGTTCTGGGTCCAGGTTGCCTGTTTCTCTCCAGTGCTTTGCACATTGTAGACACTGATAGAGCATTCGATGTTGGCAGAGGCAGGAGTGAGTAGCTTTATCCATCCTTATTCTTTAGGCCTTGTTTCTCCTCTGGCCTACGGTAGGCTGGACTTCTCTAAGGCACAGAGGAACTGGGGACCTGCTCCTGCCCTCCGGTCTGTACAAACTCAAGGGCATGGGCTCTGTTTCAGCTGGCAGAGGGGCATGGAAATGGAGCTGGTCCTGGACTCAAAGAAAGGTGGCCTCAGCAGGACTGGACACGTCAACTGAGCAGAGTCTGCTCATAAAGCAGCTTAGGAGAAAATTAAGTGGACTCCAGCCAGGGGGGCCATGGGGCGGGGCTGGGCGGGTGAGGAGCTGGGCTCACTGTGGGTACAGGGCCTGTATGTCCATGGCAGCCCCACCATGATGGCCTCAGCAGCCTGGAAATAGTTTGTAGCACCTCAGGACCCAAGCCCTCAATAGTTTTGAGCATGGAGACTTCCGGTGATACCCATGGGTTCTCTGAAATTAGTGATTGACTTATATGAGCATCTGGCATGTAGGCAACCTCTAAAGCCTCAGGAAGGTGGAGAAATTGGCCATTCTACTCCTATGGATGCTCCTTCTGCCAATCCCCTAGTCCTAGCCTGCATTTTTACGTTGCCTACACTGAGGAGAATATTCCTGTCGCCCTTTTTCCCCTATGCTGGGGACTAAACCTAGGGCCTGCCGTGGGCTAGTGCACCATTGTCCCACTGAGCCACACCCTGGTCCCGAGGAGGAATTCCGTCCTGTCATTCTTCTTCTGCAGGCTGATCTCAGAGACCTGAACTCACAGATAGCTGGGCAGGGGTGTGAGGCGAGCTTTCCTGTCTCTCAGGAGTTGCAACACAAGCCAAATGGTTGCATCTCTCTACCTGTAGTCAGGGTACCTGAGGCAAGGCGTGGAGGTGGCTCCTACCTACCCACTGCCAAGAGCTCCAAGCAAGTCTTGCATCTCTGAATCTCCCGTCTTCTAAATGACTCCAAGCATCATTCGGTCTCCAGTCTTCTTTACCCTAACGTAGTCCCTATGCCAAAGGATGAAGACAGGGACAGGTGATACCGTTACTTTGTAATAAATGGAGACACTGAAGTCTTTGGAAACTCAAGGCTGCTGCTGGCCTTGGGTCATGTAAAACACTAGGATCAGAATCCACTTTAAATTTAGCACCTTTAGCCCCCAAACCCCCTGCTTTTGTGACTTCTGGGATAGTATCTCCACTCCAAATTCTTTCTTCTGAATCTTAACCCTTCCAGGTAAGATTTTGTCAGAGAAACTCAGCCTCAGAGATCATGCCTAGATTTTCTGGCTTTGGCTGTTTTCTTTGTCTCACTGATGATGAGTCTTTCTTGCCTCTCCAGTAGGGCCAGAAAGTAGCCAGAGCTGGAGTTTACCGTTGCCCAGCCCCTCCCTTCCCATCCCATCCCATAAAGGGACTATTCACAGAGCCCCTTCCTTCATCCTATTTATAAATCTTTTCAGCATGTCTCTATCTCTAGGGACAAACACATTCTACCCTCTTCAATCCTACCCTGTACATCAGCCTTTGGGATACTAAAAATTTCCTCCCATCTTCTGCCCTCCAAAAGCCACAGCGCTGACTTCCCAGGCATGCCCGCAGTCCGCGCAGAGAACTGGCTTGTGCAGGGACAGGCCCACGGGTAGCGTAGGGCTCGGAGGGGACTCCTGGAGTCTGTGTGTAGCCGAAACACACCCTTCAGGCTGGTTCTTATTCTGCTCATTGCAGCTGGGGGTGACTCACACAGAACCCCGAGGCCTGGCAGGAGTGAGCCGAGTCTCAGCACCCAGCACAACACCCAGGCAGGTACTTATATCAGAGTCTGGCCGGGTCCTGGGTAGCAGCGGCCCGTGGACCATGCTGGCAGGGTCGGAGCCCAGCTCAGAGCCAGTCTGCCTACTTTCTGTCCACCTTCTCCCGCTGTCTGTGAGCAGGTTTGTAGTGATGCTCCATGTAAACATGGACTCGGTAAATAGCTGTTATGATTAGGAAGCTGACACTCTTGTCAAAGTTTGCCTCGCCAGTAAGTTCTTTATCCATTTGACAAGTACATGCCGAGCCCATTGTGAGCTGGCAACACGGGTGTAATCGATTCGAAGCCTGCGAAGTACGCAGGACTTAGTCTCATAGAACTCTCTTTGTGCCCGGCAGCTGGCTGACTTCCCCCGTATGCATTCGGCAGTCCGCGGGTGAGAGGCTGTTCACGTCATGGTCTCATTAACTCTGTGCTGTGGGGTTCAGGCCCCGGCCTCGGGGGCTGGGGAGCCTGGATTTTGTGGAGGGCCTGACTGGTAACAAGCTGGGAGTCATCTGGGTCGCTACAGTGTCCTGGCCCTCAGTGTTCCCATCTCTCCAGTGGGACAACCTCTGTCCCCCTAGTTTATAGGTGTGCCGTGCAGATAAAGTGAGACGACATTGCACATGCAGCTTGCAAAAGTGAAGGTTCTAGGTGAATCCTGAGCACCAGGACGGAACAAAGGAGACAGTGGTTGGGAGAACTTCCATCTAGGGGCCTGAAGAGCGTTAATACGAACACAAGCTCCTTGAGGATCTTGAGTGTCCAGTACCCTGTGCAGTGCTTGGTACATAACAGATGTTCAGTAAATGCCCTGCGCATAGGTGTAGGCCTGAGTAACTGTTGGCCGGCTGAATGAAATGCAAGGAGGGTATCAAACTCCTAGGCAAGGAAAAGCAGAGGTGAGGTCAGGGAAGGCTTCCGGAAGGACACACTTTAGGGTTAGGGTGAGGAGGGAACTTGCACCGGTGATGAGTCACTCAGCATGTGCAGAACCCCTGGGGCCAGTTGGATTGGTTATGGGTCAGGAGGGGAGAGGAACAGTAGCAAGGACAGGCGTTCACATGGGCAGTGGGCGCAGCTGGGTTTTGAGAAGACGTGAAGGAGTATGCTTGAGAAGTT
>NW_022948225.1:0-998 GCF_012274545.1 Fukomys damarensis | reverse complement strand
TTAAAGCAGATTCAAATGTTGAACTCTGGTGTTTCGTTTTCCGAAAATAATACAAAAAGTAAGCCTATAGTTTGAATTTTAAGCATGTCAATGATGACAGTCATGTTTAATAACAAAATCAATCCAACCAGCTCGCACAATGAACTTCAGAAGATCACAGAAAATATTCTTACAAACTTTATTGATAACTTTTTTATTTTCAAAATTGATGCTCAGATTATTCAATGTACTTCATATGTTCGTTAATACTGTAGGATTTGTGGTAATACAGCAAGCATATAGTTGGAATAGAGCCCAATTAAAGATCAGCTGAAACATTACAGGACTATCCAGAGTGAAAATTCTCTTTTGGGAATTACAGATTCATCAGTTTACTCAAGCAAGAACAGGCACTGTTGAAGTTTTTCAGGGTTCAGGATATCATCATATGAATCACTTATCACTACCTGATAAGTCCTCTGATGAAAGAACAAGTGGGAAACAGTCAGAGCCCATTGTAAGCTCTCTGTTGGCCCCTCTTCCCATAGGCGTACTAATTGTGCCGTGCCTGCCCCAAACAAAAGACACAGCACTGGACTGAGAATAGGCGAGTTTGTGGAGACTTTCATGCTACCTAGCTGCTCTTTTAGACTTTGGTTTTCACATATGTGCAACAGACCTAATGATTTCTAAGTTAGCAACATTAATATCGATTATCCTGATACACCAAAAATAGTTTATTGAAAGGAGAATGTAAAATATCTGACCCCGCATAGATGAATTATTTGGGGAGAAGCTTCTAAAAAAGAATTCCTACTGTATTTTTCAACAGTATATTGATTGCTCTATGTCTGTGCTCTACATACCCCAAATCTTACCTACACATATCACTTGTCTTTTTTATTGGATGATATATATCTACATATTGATATATGCCTACTGATGCATTCCTTGCTCAGTGCAAAACAGAACTTCTGGGCCTTTTTTTTTTTTTAACCAGGGATCGAAATAGGGACCTT
>NW_022948224.1:0-519 GCF_012274545.1 Fukomys damarensis | reverse complement strand
AACCGGACTCAGTGAAGCATTCAGTGTGGAAAATAGTCATGCCCTGATGACTCTGAATAATTCGCTCTACACTGACCATTTTAGTCTACCTTAGATTTATTGGGTGTTTTTTTCTGTTTCCAGCATCTCGGTGTTAGAGCTAAGGTGCTGGAAAACCTGTGAAAGTAGTAGCATGAGCCTTTTAGAAGGTGCAGCAAAACATAAAACTATTCCACATTTGTTACTTAGTAAGAAGCTCATTCATTCATTCAACAAAGATTGAGTAAGTTATTAAAATACATCAGGCATGATCCTGGGCTTGCAGATAAAGAGACGAAATGAGGTTGTTCCCAGCTTCCAGGAATTACAGTATATTATAGAGATGACAGCAAGGCAAAAGTCATAAAGGCATCACTGAAGACTGAAAGACCACCATCATTAAGAAATATTTGCACCAGGTGTGGTGGCACATGCCTATAATCCCAGCACTCAGGAGGCTGAGGGAGGAGGATCGCTGTGAGTTCGAGACCAGCCTGGGCT
>NW_022948223.1:0-898 GCF_012274545.1 Fukomys damarensis | reverse complement strand
TGAAAGATGCTTGTGGCTTAGAACATCAGGTGGGAGTCACGTTAGCAAAGAGTCACACAGAGGGGTGGAAGAGTCTCGACCAATGCCAAGTCTGACTTGAAGATGTAAAAAAAAAAATATTCAGAACGCTCATGAGCTCAATAAACTTTTGAACAATGCCTTGGAATTAACTATGTTGTCCAGTCTTGCCTACCTCTGACCTGTCTCCGCTAAGGACACATAAGCTCTTGACAACACCCAAGAATGTCTGGCCCTTATATGAATTTTCCCAGGATGCCACTTGGCATAGGCTAAACAATCAGTAGTATTTCCTTGCCTAAAATTGGGTACTAGTCAGAGAGCAGCAACTAAGACAGTCGGCTCCCCAGCTCTAGGTTCTTGGACTTTGATTTTGACTCTTTTGTAAACACTAGGAACTGAGGATGGGTAGGCACTTGGCCGGGCACTGGAAATTCCAAGACAGGCAGAACAAGGTTGCAGAGGGAAACAGTTCTAGATGGTGTTATTCCACTTTCACAAGTGTGATACATACACCATGAACCAGGGCGCCGGTACACAACAACTGAAAGAAGTATCTAGTCCTTTTCATGGGAATTGAGAAAAGTTTCAAAACAGAGATACGTGTTGAAGGTAAAAATTCGTTAAGCAAGGAAAACAGGAAGAATATCGTTTATCTGAGGAAAGGTTCTTTGGGGCAGGAGACCAGCACTTGGTGATAGGAGGATGGTGGAGCCCTAGCTCATGGAATGTTCTTAACTTCACAAATCCTGAAGCCTTTCATGTGTCTTTTGTGACTCTCTGAGAAAGATGTAACATTTGTTTTTATTTACTTAGCTGACCTCAGATATTACTGTTTAATCCTTTCATTACAAATTTTAGTAGACAGCCTCCAGAAAAG
>NW_022948222.1:350-891 GCF_012274545.1 Fukomys damarensis | reverse complement strand
TCTGTCTCCAGCTCCCCCCACCCCCGTTTCTGTTGTTCCTCTCTCTAGCAGTTCACTATATTTCCATAATCATCAGAAAATATAGGATCGTCTTTGTCTGCTAAAGGAATCAACTTCCCCTGCAGAAAACCCACTGAGAACATAGTCCTTCAGGCCTGCTGCGCCATGTGTTGGTATGTCCACAACCTGCTGAACATATGAGGAGCTGCCTTACTTTAGGTCAGTGATTGGCAAAAGGCTAGGACTTTGTTTTGCCCTTTGACTCTGCTTGAGTGAGAACTGCCCTTTTCTTATTTTAATTTTTAATTTTAGTGCTTTCAGTACATACAGTTTACAGTCATCTTGGGGAGTGGTGACAAGTACATATCACAATTTGTTTCTTTTAAAAATACTACCCCAGCCGGGTGTAGTGGCACACACCTGTAATCCCAGCACTCAGGAGGCTGAGGCAGGAGGATCACTGTGAGTTTGAGACCAGCCTGGGCTATATAGTGAGTTCCAGGCCAGTCTCAACTACAGAGTGAGACCCTGTCTCAAAAAA
>NW_022948222.1:0-277 GCF_012274545.1 Fukomys damarensis | reverse complement strand
CCACGAGAGATCCATCTTCTTGTCCTTTCTTTCCATCCTTTATCATTCTCTTTGTTTGAACTTTGTCTGACTCAAATGAGAGGTATCATATGGTATTTAAGCTTGAATGTCATGTCTTGTGTGTCCTTTCCTGCTACGTTATATTTTCCAAGTGCACCCACTTTCCTACAAATGTCTCAAATCTGTACAATGCAAATCTGTACAAATGTAGTACTCCATTATATGTAGACACTACATTTTCTTTACCCATTCATCTTGTTGATGGGTATACAGGCTG
>NW_022948221.1:0-203 GCF_012274545.1 Fukomys damarensis | reverse complement strand
TATATTATCAGATCATAGTGCAATCAAGCTGGAGATCAATAGCTCAAGAAATTGTAGGAACTTGACAAATACATGGATATTGAGCAACACTCTTCTGAACAATCAATGGATCACAGAGGAAATTAAAGAAGAAATTAGAGAATTTTTTACAAATAAATGAAAATTCCAGTACAACATACAGGAATCTATGGGGCACAATGATA
>NW_022948220.1:0-779 GCF_012274545.1 Fukomys damarensis | reverse complement strand
TAATACTGCAGGTAGAATATCCATCTTAACCTAATGTTAAGAATGACAAAAGAGAGATAAACCAGCATAATACATCTTATTTATTTTCCAATAATACTGCTGGGACATTTCATATACCTAACTTCTTTAACCTGTCAGGAAGAGTAACCTATACATATTTAATTTTATCCTGCACATATTGGATGAATAAATTGTGAAAATACATTATCTTTCAACACTTTTTAGAAACAAGTATATGTCTTTTTTAGGTTATCTGAACCACCAAATTTCATTTCAACCTTAGAAATAGAAAATTTAAGAAAAACGGTATTCATTGTCACATTACAAGCATGACCTTTAATCCTACAGTATAAATTTAGTTTTACCACAAATTATAGAAAAGGTGATATAAAAGGCATTAACATTCTGTAAATAAATCATATCTGTTTTAAAATACTCTATTCAATGTAAATGTTGAAAGTGTTACAAATAAGTTACAGTTATGTTAAAAGAAAATTTCAAAGCAAATAGAAAACAATTTCCTTGAGAAGCCACAGTGTATGGCAAGATACAAAGATCTGCTATATTGTAACCATGATGACTGATCCCATAAATCAGGCAGATTAGAGTGACTGCTGAGAGGCTAGCTAAGGGATAAAGGACCAGGAGCTCTTCTGGTCCATACTTAGGAGAAATTAGCAGAGAACTGAAAAGATTCTGATAAGATATTATCTACTGACCATATGATTAGAGTCTGAATGCCAAATAGTCAGGAACCAAGGAAGGTCAAAGGCAAAAGG
>NW_022948219.1:0-255 GCF_012274545.1 Fukomys damarensis | reverse complement strand
TCAGAAAAGATATGCACAGGCCTGGGGCTCCCTGCTGCTCTCCGAGGCCCTCACTGCACTGCCTACCCACTGCTTGCTGCCATGGGCCTCTGTGGCTGTGTGGGGGCCTTGGCTGTAGTCAGGGATGCTCAGGGGTGGTCGTGGGGCTCACACCAAGTCCCAGGAGGGACAAGAAGCCTTCACTCTGCTGTATCAGAAGTCATGGTCCACACTGTCCAAAGCACAGGGTCTTTGGCTTTCTTTAGTTTATCCCTG
>NW_022948218.1:0-218 GCF_012274545.1 Fukomys damarensis | reverse complement strand
AGGGGTGGGTTAATGAGCTACTAAGAAGACAGGGTGATACTGGGACGATGGAATCTGAAGTTGAAATAGAATTTGGGGCTCTCAGGCACTCACTGGCTGGCCAGGGAGCCCGGGGAGAGGGCATTAGCCAGAGCACAGGGTTCAGCCACGGTTCCGCCGGGAACTTGAGGTGTCCTTGGCTAAGTCACTTCACCTCTCTTGGGTCTTTGTTTCATAGT
>NW_022948217.1:0-294 GCF_012274545.1 Fukomys damarensis | reverse complement strand
AAGACTGCTCAGAAAATGTGCTCGGGGATAAAGTGAATTTTTCTCAGAAAAATTTGAACTGAACAATCTTGTTTTAGATAAGCAGTGTTGCTACTCTTACTGAAATTTTACAATACAAAGATCTTAGTCTAACTATGCAGTTTTTCCCCACATGAGTATATTTGTTTCTTTCTGAGTTCATAGACACATATATATATATAAATACATATGTCCATGTGTGATAAAACTGGATCCACTAGTTTGCTGAGATTGTAATAAAAAATGCAAAAAGAAGAATTGTTTTAATAGCACAGA
>NW_022948216.1:0-456 GCF_012274545.1 Fukomys damarensis | reverse complement strand
TAACCACTAATGCAATTGTAGTGGGGGATCTGAATACCCCACTATCACAAATAGACAGATCATTGAAGCAAAAAAATCAGCAATGAAAAACTAGAATTCAACCAAGCTTTTGAACATGTGGACTCATTAGACATCTATAGAGTGTTCTACCCCACAAAATCAGAATATACATTCTTTCCAGCTGCACATGGCTCATTCTCCAAGATAGATCACATACTAGCTCACAAAACAAGTTTGAATGAATGCAAAAGAATTGAAGTCATTCCCTATATATTATCAGATCACAGTGCAGTAAAGCTGGATTTCTATAGCATAAGAAACTGTAGGAACTTCACAAACACATGAAAATTGAACAACACTCTCCCAAACAATCAATGGATCACAGAGAAAATTAAAGAAGAAATCAGACAATTTTTACAAATAAACAAAAATGCCAATACAACATACAGGAATCTA
>NW_022948215.1:0-333 GCF_012274545.1 Fukomys damarensis | reverse complement strand
AATAAAACAGAAACATACAGAAACCTAGTCAGACAAATTAAGACATTTGATTTTTGACAAATGCGCCAAAAGGATACATTAGAGGAAAGATACCTATTCAATGAATGGTTCTGGGAAAACTGAATGAATGTGTTCAGATTGAAGCTGGACTCTTATTTCTCACCATATCCTGAGTTAAAATCAAAACGTATCAAAACCCGGCGGCGTGCGCGAGAGCTCCCAGCCTGCGCACGAGCTCCCGGCCTGCGCGACAACAGACCCAGGAAGGTAGGTAGCCACGCGGGCGCCCTTGAAACAGCCACACAACCCCCCCCCATTCTCAGAGCTCCTGAT
>NW_022948214.1:0-238 GCF_012274545.1 Fukomys damarensis | reverse complement strand
TAAAAACCACAAACAAATAGCACTATCCTTCTCTCTTCTCCAGACCTAACCACTCCAGGCAAACACAGCCGCATAAATCACCTTCACTTTTAACAATTGGCCCTGTACACCATCATCTGCATGAGAAGGGGTGGCCCTGCAGGCCAGCACTTGGCAGCCTGTTCACCACTCTGTGGACTGTGGATGTGACATAGGTGGATGCAGTCAGGTAGCACCCTTACTGGGTCAGCTTCATCTT
>NW_022948213.1:0-1244 GCF_012274545.1 Fukomys damarensis | reverse complement strand
CACTAGCTCCTCTTGTGCTGTCCTAGCAAGAACTCAGCTCTGCCCCCGCACAAAGCAGGTTCTCAAAGGGACTTGCATCTGTTTCCCAGATGAGGTCTCCTGTAGCATCCTTGGTATTGTTGCACTGTAGTCAGCCACCCTCCCTTTGTGTCATCTTGGATGACCTAGATCACCTCAGACTATGGCCACTACATGGTCTATGTTCCCCACCAAGACCATGTGGACAGGGCGGTCTTTTATCTCCACCCCTGCAGGGCCTGGCACATAGTAACTCCAGAGTATGGTAAATAGAAGGATGCTGTCTCAGCCAAGTTGCCTCTGAGCCAATCCAGATTCCCCCTCATTCATGCCTCAGCAGATCTCGGGCTAGAAAGTCCTCTTCTCCTCTTTCTGGGCCTCCTCTGTTTTTGCTCTGTGTGCAACTCTGTGTGTTTGGAAAAGATGTCTGCTTTCTCCCTAGCCCAAGGCCTCATCCCCAAAGCCTAACTTGAGGCTGTTCACATCTTCCTCATTTTCAAGGCTTTGGCTGGAAATTTGGCTCCTTGCGGCTGAGCCCAGCCAGTTCTGATGATATTTGACAGTGCCTTCCTAATTTAGTGCCTTTTTATGACTATAGTAAAAGGCCACACACCAGGGAACACCATCAAACAGGAAGAAATGTCCCCTCTCCTCCTCAGCTCAAGTTGGGTGTTGTAATTTACATGAAAACCTTGTGGCTTTGGGTGTTTACCTCCCATGGAACCAGCTTCTTCTCCCATTATGAGAATGAGATAATTAAAATACTTTGCTGTTCCTTTGATATTGAATTAGGTTAGCTCAGCCCAATCACAAATGCCAGTCTGAAATTTCTCATGTTATTCAGGTTGCAATTTGGGACCATCCTTTTTTTTTCCAGGAAAAAAATTTTTTTTAAATTTTATTTTTGCCTAATTCTGGTTTAGACATAAGGAAAGGAAATGAGGGATTTATTGAAATTGTATCAGCAAATTTGCATCCCAAATAGACATTTTAGAGAGGCCAGGTCAGGGAGGCAGGGAGGATGTACTGGTTCTCCCAAGGCAGCCTTCTCAGCTTGCCAGCATGAGCCAGAGAAAGCGTGAAGAGGCAGTTCTGAGGTCCCTCTCATCTCCCTCTGCCTTCTACCATGGCTCCTGACCAATGCCATGGTGAGAGATTGCTGCTTCTGGGGAGAAACCCCAGCTCAGATGGACTTCGGCAATGTACAACTCAGAGCACTGTAGGCC
>NW_022948212.1:2286-2881 GCF_012274545.1 Fukomys damarensis | reverse complement strand
GACCTCTGTTGGACTTGTCCTTGAAGAAAGCGTTTTTCCATGCCAACAATTCTTAAAACATCCGTGCTGAGTTGCCAAGGATCAGGGCAAGAGCGCAGTTGGTCTACAAGTTCTCAGAAGACTGCTTGCTGCCTAGCTGGCAGAGTGATGGCATTTGGAAGGCATTGCTGACCCCACCTTGAGCAGTCCACTTACGTGAAACGAGGCAGGGCAAGTTCAGCCTCTGCCTAAAGATGGACTGATCGTCAGTAGAATGCCGCACAGTAGGAGTGAGGTCTCACGGTACTCTTCACAGGTTCTCAGTGATCTATGCGAGTCAAACGAGGGGGAATTCAGGCTCACTCTAAGACTCTCTCCTGGATCTTGGTGTCCCATTTGCTATCTCTGGCGAGGTGGGTGGGCTGCATGGCGAGGCTCTGCTCATTTCCCCACCGGTTGTAATCAGAAGGAACGGCAGGCTGATGAACTCATGAACTATCCCATTGCAGGTGGTTGGCCTCAAGCTGGGGTTCGTTTGAGCCCTTGGCAGCATCAGTCACACCCAAAAGGTCAGCCGGAGGAAACCATGGATGTCCTGCGGCTCATCTCTCGGCTG
>NW_022948212.1:0-1263 GCF_012274545.1 Fukomys damarensis | reverse complement strand
AAAATATTTATGATATGCAGAGAGGTATGAGTCTCGACTCTCGCAGCTGTTAAAAGGTTCTAGTCATTCTGTGCGAGACAGCTAATATGGAGTGCAGGCTCACTGCTGCTTGATTGACCACTCACTCCAACCTTCCCATTTGACGTCCTACCTTCTTCCATTTGAAGGATTGGCCAAGGGCTTTCTCATTTAATTCCGACGCCCTGGCCCTGTGTTCACCAGGGCCAGGTAGTGTCCAGGTTGCGTTGACTGTGTATCCCAATGATCCTCATGGTCGTGAGCAGCAGCTGCATGGAGGGTGTGTACTTGCGGCGTGCTCACCACTACTCAACTGACCTGTGTGTCACTTATCCTTGAGGCCAGTTTTTTCCATGCCAACGATCCTTAAAACATGTACAGGGTGGCACAGAGGACCAGGGCAAGAGCACAGCTGGCCTACAAGTCCTCAGAAGAGTGCTTGCTGCCTAGCTGGCAGAGTGATGACATTTGGACGGCATTGCTGACCATACCTTCAGCAGTCCACTTACGTGAAACGAGGTAGGGCAGTTTCAGCCTGGGCTTAAAGATGAATTGAAGGTTAGGCGAATGCCGCACAGTAGGAGAGAGAGCTCGCAGTGCTCTTCACAGGTTCTCAGTGTTCCATGCGAGTCAAAAGAGGGGGAATTCAGGCTCACTCCAAGACTCTTTCCTGGATCTTAGGGTGCTATTTGCTATCTGTGGCCAGGTGGGTGGACTGCATGACTAGGCCCTGCTCTTTTCCCTACCGGTTGTAATCTGAAGGGACGCCACTCTGATGAACTCATGAACCATCCCATTGCAAGTGGTTTGGCTCAAGCTGGGGTTCGTTTGAGCCCATGGCAGCATCAGTGACACCCGAAAGGTCTGCAGGAGGCAACCATGGATGTCCTGTGGCTCATCTCTCGGCTGGCTGGCTAGAAACTGTAGTGCTTCATGCATAATGGTATGAGGGAGCGCTCCTGGTGCTCCTGAGACATGCTGGGGCTTCTGAGGGTGGCAGAGAGAGTGAAGCAAGACTGAGAAATCAGAAACCCATGGATCACCTGAGCGCGTTTTGCCTACTGAGTCCCTGGGGGTCTCAATGAAGGGAAATGCCCTGCTCACTTTTCACCCGTGTTCCGTCCCGATCGATGTTTTCTCTCTGATTCTATAATCATGTCTTTTCAGAAGGCTGTATGCAGTCTGTGGAGAGCAGGATTGCCTGGCCTGCCCATTGTTCATACAGATTCTCCCTGATAGAGCCTA
>NW_022948211.1:0-536 GCF_012274545.1 Fukomys damarensis | reverse complement strand
TAAAGTGGGTTAACGGTTCCCATCCTGGCAAATCAAGCTTCACCAGCAAGCGCTGACTTGGAACTCAGGGACCTGCTTTTAAGGGCAAATAGAATCAAAGCCATCTAGGGTTCAGAGGGGATGATCATCGAGGGACAAAACAATTGCACCTGTCCTTGGGGTTGTTCCCGTGTCCCCAGGACACCTGAGGGATTGTAGCGGTAGACACGGGGTCTGCCCTACCTAGCACTCTCAGGTGGGGTGAAGACATGGGGTAAACTCGCCGAGGGATCGGTAGAGAATGTCAGCAGATCTCCAGGCACCTTGGGGAAAAACTGGTTTTAAAGGTCAACATTCATCCTTGGCTTGAGTAGCAGTTTGTTAGCTAGAACAGCGAGTGGCCAAGGACTCCACTGAGGTGCCGCCTTGTGGGACTGTTAGTAAATCGCCTCACATCCCAGTGAGTGCTTGTTAGGCCAAGTGCTATTTGGAGCACTGACTTAATTTTCAGTAACACAAGGGCACCATGAGCACCAGAGACTGAAAAATGTGGGCCC
>NW_022948210.1:0-204 GCF_012274545.1 Fukomys damarensis | reverse complement strand
TTTCACTTAAAAGTATGGCCTCGATGTGAATCAGTTTAGTTATAAGTGGCTCTAGTTTATCATCCTTTATGGCTGAGTAGTAGCACTCCATTTTAGGAAAAAAAAATCGTTTTTAACCAGTCACCAGTAAATGGGCATTTTGGTTGTTTCCCACATTTAACAATTACGAACTATGCCGCTATAAACACGGGAGTGTGTATATCA
>NW_022948209.1:0-243 GCF_012274545.1 Fukomys damarensis | reverse complement strand
GTTCTCATCTTTAAGATTCTTTCCCCTGGGTCTGTTTTAGTAGTGAAAGTTGTGTTTGGTCAGGATAATTGAGTCACTACAAGGACTATAGGAATAAGTTGTTGGAGGCTTATTTAAATTTGTATGTAGTTAAGGGAACTTTTCAGGAGGGATATCACAGGAGGATTGAAGAAGTTGTCCCTAATGACTTTATGTAAAGCCCTGGCACTGGCATGAGTAAAAGACCTTGCCGGTCGTTTGTGA
>NW_022948208.1:0-253 GCF_012274545.1 Fukomys damarensis | reverse complement strand
CAACAGTGTTTCAATCTCTGCCAAGCAGAGACCTACAAACAAAAAGGAGTACAGTTGTACTCCTCGTAAGAGGTCGACTTCACTGGTAAACTCACAGAGTTGGAGCACCTTTCTCTGTGGCGTGCTTCACATTCATGAAACTGATTGCTTTTGCTTTAAACAGCTAAATGGAAAAGAGATGCTGTTTCCAAGGGAAAACTGCCCTTGAAACCGCAGAAGCCCTCTGCAAAGTGCGTTTGTGTTCTAACGTCAA
>NW_022948207.1:0-1044 GCF_012274545.1 Fukomys damarensis | reverse complement strand
GTGACGGTGAACCTTTTAGAGCTTTCAATAACGGCAAACAGCTGGCTGCAGCACACGTGCCGTGGGTTCATCATCACTGCCTAGAGTGTTATTTAATAAAGCAATAAAATGCTACTGCTCATCATGTCAGTAAGAGAACGGGAAGGGGGAGAATAGTTGGCGGTTCCTTGGGTAATTTCAAACCTTCCCTCTAAGGTCGCTGGGGGTGAGCTTCTCTGTGCTAAATGCAATTTTGCGGGTGGGGGTACCAGGAATTGAACTCAGGGTCTCGAGTTTGCCAGGCAGGCACTACACTGCTAAGCTACTATATCCGTGGCCCACTAAATGCAACTTAAAACTTTCAAGATACGGACTCTGTATACATTGTGGTGTCTAAACACAAGCTAACATGTTCATGACTCACCTAAATAAGCTAGCGTAGGATTTAAATGATGCAGTGCAGGGGTCATATTAGGGTTTTCAAGGATATTATTGCCTGTATGCAATTTCGCACTATCTGCTAACTTTAGAAAATGGTGTCCAATACTTTCCAATCTTCCTCTGTGTGCCAGGCATTGAATTTTTGATTAATATTAACTCATTTAATACTTGTAACAATTATCTAAAGACATATCACTCCCCACTTTTGTAAGTGAGGAGCCATGAGTAAGTTGCCTCAGTCCTGCAGGTAGTAAACTGAGGGGCTGCGTTTTGGACCTACAGATTCTAGTGCTGGGCTCCAAGTCCACAAGCACTGTGATATATTTGTCATATGGAAGATGTGAAGCCACTGTTCAGAGCAGTGGTCCTATAAGCAACAGTAACAGGAATGAAGGTATTGATGGAGTCATAACGTAAGAAAAGGAATGCCTCTTCTGTCCCTGTCCATCTGGGATTTAAGACAACCAGAGAGCAAGAGAGTCACAAGAAGAGAAGCTCAGGAAGAGGAAAGAAGAGAACTGGGCAGAGAAGAGCAGAGTGAGGGAGCTGCAAAGGAGTCTGGACCCTGGCAAATGTGGACATGAATCACAATTATCTATCCAAAAATTCAGGTGGCGTTTTCCC
>NW_022948206.1:0-415 GCF_012274545.1 Fukomys damarensis | reverse complement strand
AATAAGCCTTGACCCTGGACACTTTACTTAACCTCTTAAAATCTGTTTCCTTATTTGTGAAATAATAGTACTACTAGTGCCTACTTCACAGGACTTTTGTAAGGATTAGATGAAATAATACCATGTAGGGATCTCAGGAAATTACAAAGTACTGTAAGCATGTAAAGGATAGCTGTTGTTACTCCGTGGACACTTTCCAAGTGTAACAGACCTCAGGATATGCTGGTGCCAAGGCCCTACACTGATGTGACTATAGGACCCTGAGAAGTGATTCAACATTCTGTCTCTGGTTTGACCAGCTTATTACCTAAGGAGTAAAGTGTAAATTTTCTGTTTTGACATGATTTGCCACCTTCCCCTAAAACCCACACTGGGTTATAGTTACCTCAGTTCTGCCCTTCCCAGGAAGGGAGTG
>NW_022948205.1:0-235 GCF_012274545.1 Fukomys damarensis | reverse complement strand
TGAGGGCAGCGCCTTTCACGAAGGTGGGATGCACTGGGTATTTCCAAGGATCCGCGCCTCGCATGGCAGTGCCAGTGGGTAGTGCCGGACCAGCGAGTAGGGTGAGAGCTCGATGATGTGGACGGGACAGGCTCCCCATTCCACTCCCCGCGTAGCGTCGTTGACATTTCATGGGGCGGGGGGCCCCTGTTCATGTGACCTTCAGTGTTCGGAACGACGTAGGAAGGTAAGTCCC
>NW_022948204.1:0-220 GCF_012274545.1 Fukomys damarensis | reverse complement strand
ATGCAGTAAGATTTCCAGAAGACAGTGACCTCCAAATGTTTGCTTGCGTAAACTGCATGTTACATAGTTGAGGTTGTAGGGCCGCCTATGATACACAATTCCAGGCCCCATCTTTGGAATTAAATTTGCTCTTCTAACAAATTTCCTCTTAATGGTTTTTTTTTGTTAGTTCAAAACACAGACTTCAGGAATCTATGTCATAAGCCCAGGAGGAAACCTT
>NW_022948203.1:563-777 GCF_012274545.1 Fukomys damarensis | reverse complement strand
GGGTTGTCCTTCACTCTAGCCAAAATGCTCTGCCTCACGCCCTCTTGCAGACCTCTACACAGTACTGTTTTCGGTAAGGTCCAATATCTTGGGAAGACTTTTCTATAGTTTCGGAAAGTTGTGCTGTTTTTTCTCCCCTGCCTCTCAGAGATGCTCCTTCTTCCTTTCCTACTATTTGCCTGCCCACCAAGCTCACACTGTTAGCTCCCTCCAT
>NW_022948203.1:0-492 GCF_012274545.1 Fukomys damarensis | reverse complement strand
CAATCCCCTGTTCCCACTGAGCCCCTGCAAGAGCAGGTGCCCACCAAACTCTCCTTCTTTACTCATATCCAGAAGTTCCTATTGTCCTGGCTGCCTCCACTTCACATCCCCGGTCCTCATTTTCTTGTGACTTCTTTACATGGCATTGCACTGTTCTATACTTCACCACGCATGTCTCCCATTTCCTGTGTTTCCGTTAATTAGACAGAGGATTGCAGCCATCGGATAGCACTATTGAAATGTAATTTGGGCTTAGCCAATTGCAAATCATGTACCTCATCATGCTTCAACACGTTTAGAAAGCGCTGTGGAAAATGGCATTTAAGAAAAGAAAGTGTTGGACTCAGTCTGGGATCTAATTGTGTTTCATATACCCTCAGATGCCCACGGTGTGCTCCCCTGCGCTGGGACCTGTGATGAAATCTCCGCACACACTTTCACCAGCTTGTTGCAAGGGTCGGGTCCTTGTTGAATGGCTGAAAAATAGGACTG
>NW_022948202.1:0-233 GCF_012274545.1 Fukomys damarensis | reverse complement strand
TTGACCTCACATAACAGACTTACCATGCTGTTCTCCTGATCAGAACTTTTTACCAATCCTAAACATGTGTTACAATTGGCTGCTGTGAAAACCATTTTTAGTGAGTTATTCTCTGCCCTTTTATCCACAATGACTTATTATACTAATTAATTTCTTTCTGGGAACTCAGATTATTTACATTAATATTGAATTTCTGATGACATAGTAGTATAGAAAAATTAGTCCTTAAAACT
>NW_022948201.1:0-207 GCF_012274545.1 Fukomys damarensis | reverse complement strand
GCCAGTCTCTGGATTTTCCTCAGTCCAAACTTTTAAAGAAAAAGAGAGAGGGGGGAGAGAGACGTTAGTGTCCAGAACAGGTCACAGCTGAGAAGCACGGGGCTTCCCAAAACACTACCTCCCGCCAGCCTTCTTCAGCCCAAGGAGCTCCCCACGACATTACCATCTGGGAAGGACCAGTGAGGAGGCTCCTACTGAAGACCAAAC
>NW_022948200.1:0-376 GCF_012274545.1 Fukomys damarensis | reverse complement strand
TTTTCATTGTAGCTTTTAATGTAGAAACCTTAGAGTGCTCTTCCTTTCTTTTTTCCTTTTTTTGGTACTGGGGATCAAACTTGGGCTTGCAAGGCAGGCGGGGGAACCACTGAGTGAAATCCCTGGCCCGCTTTTCATTTTTTTTGATATAATGTTGTTATGTAGCCTCACACTGGTCTTGAACTCATGATCCTCCTGTCTCAGCTTCCTGAGTGCTGGGATTACTGGCATGCACCACCAGGCTTGGCTAGGATGCTTTTTCTTTCAACACTTTTGTCATAAGCTTATTGATAAGGCTGTTTTATTAGTTAATTATTGCTCAGTCAATTATTACTCCAAAATTTAACACTCAGAAGAAGCATGAGCTGGGATGTTC
>NW_022948199.1:0-272 GCF_012274545.1 Fukomys damarensis | reverse complement strand
TTGTAATGTATTCAATGTATCAGAAATTAAACTAAAAGGGTTTAAGTATATATGTGTGTGTGTTTGTGTGTGTGTGTAAAATAGCATGTTAACTTTAAAGTGACAAAACCACTGCATATTATAAATGACATATTTTATTAAAATTTTGTTTTAGCATAAAAATAGTTGTAAAAGAAGCATTGATTCATATTTTTGTGAATTTCTTTCTTGTTGGATATAGTATAATGTCTAGTTAGATTCATATATTTGCAAGTGGATTCTGTCTGGAGCAC
>NW_022948198.1:0-209 GCF_012274545.1 Fukomys damarensis | reverse complement strand
ATAGTCGGAGATAGGTTCACTTTGAAGTTAGAACAGAAACGATCTTTGCAGAGGGCTGCTGCAACTCTGTGAGTTTTCCAGTGAAGTCCACCTCTCATGTGGAGCACAACAGTACTCCTTTTTGTTTCTAGGCCTCTGCCTGGCATAGTTTGAAACACTGTTGTGAGCTACTTTTAGCAGAGAAGCTCTTCAGGCCTAAGAGAGTGCCT
>NW_022948197.1:0-535 GCF_012274545.1 Fukomys damarensis | reverse complement strand
GGCCAAACATCTGACACTATCACCTTAACAGAAGACACATTTATTTTTATCACATTTCTGGTGGTTTCAACCCATGGTTGATCAGCAGAAACATCATGGCTAAAAGGTATAGCAAAGCAAAGCTTCTCACTGCGTAGTGGGGAGGAAGCAGAGCACAGAGGAAGAGCTCCACCAAGAGTTACACCCTCCAAAGACACAACTCTACTGACCCTTCTCTTCTAAAGGAACCCCCTCCTAAAAACACATTCAGCTATGAATATCCTTGGCCTAATTCACCGAGGAGTGCAGCAGCCTAATGATCCAATCACCTCCCCATGAGTCTGGCCACGCAGTTACCTTGGTATTTAAGAAGAACTCACACACTGCACATCAGGAGAAAGTGCTTGCACACTGTGTGTCTGATAACAGGTTAATATCCAAAATATATGAAGATCCTGGATATTTCTGAAAAGCGGGCATTCCAGTGGTCAACAGGAATAAGCCATGCTCCACATTGCGAATTCTATGAGAAAATAAACTGAAGTCATCCTATCAC
>NW_022948196.1:0-231 GCF_012274545.1 Fukomys damarensis | reverse complement strand
AGTCTATTGCAGCAGGGCTTTCAAAACCTCAAATATTTACCAGATACACATTAATGTGCATGTATATAGCTAGCCTGAAAGTTGAAATATAAATTTTATTTATCAGAAAGGAAATTTTCCTGTAATGTATTGCTTTCTCACCAGAAAAATGAGAGAACTGTACTATACGATTGCTATAAACTCTTTTTACTATAAAAATCTGAGCAGTTGAAAGTGAAAAGTTAAACAGAG
>NW_022948195.1:0-408 GCF_012274545.1 Fukomys damarensis | reverse complement strand
TGAATGTAACTGTACTTTATACCTGAAATGTACTAATAAACTCAATGAGAAAAAAAAGAAAAATTAATAAAACTGAGAATGCTAAGACATGAGAGTAGCTCAAAATGAGTGTATCAGAAATACAGAAAGGTTAGATACAATGGTAAAAATTAATCAGAAAAGGTGAAAGTTTGAAACTATTGATCAACATATTGTGTTGCATAATGAACTGTTAATGAACCGAAAGTACAAGGTTCAGAGTGGTATCTTATTGAGAGACAAAGACAAGTCATTAGTAAGTGGAAATATAGGAATAATAGTTTTCTGATTATGATAAAATATTTTGATTCTTAGAATTCTTTGAATTATTTTATCATGTTATACACGCACTGCTGTCTTTCAATATTATTGATGTTTATCATGTTTTAT
>NW_022948194.1:0-215 GCF_012274545.1 Fukomys damarensis | reverse complement strand
GGGTAATGCTTTCTTGTAACATTTAATAGTTTGAACATAGGTTTATTAATACTTAAGAACCAACATGAAGTACCTCATAGAAGTATATTAGGAAATAGCAAGTACAATTACAATCCTTGTTTTTGAAGATGATTATAGGGTCATAGCTGGTATTTGGAGCTTCCTTCTTCTACTACCCATTCTGTATTCCCTTGGCATTCAACAACACCTCAGCA
>NW_022948193.1:0-1397 GCF_012274545.1 Fukomys damarensis | reverse complement strand
TATATATGAATATTTTTAGAGATAGCTAGATTATATATCATCACCATTAAATAGAAAACAATGAGTCTTAGGTTGGATTCATTTTGTATATTTTTCTTTTTTAACATACACTTAAAAAGTAAATAGTTATTGATATTTAGAAAAAGAGAAAGGATGCTTTAAAAGTATTTCAATTAGACATTTATCTGAAAATGTAAGACAATTAGAATGTAAAGTAATCAATTTTATAGCTTTAAAATTATGTTTTCATAATGATATTTTAGTATATTATATTATATTTATTATATTATATTTTTATGACACTCTTTAAAAACCTTTGTTCACTTTTAGATTCAGGATTCTACAAAATTACTAGCAAACAGTTATAAAAAGAGATTTTTTGGCACAAAATTGAATTTATATTTTCTATAAAAATTACTGAAATAATTTCTGGAAGTAACCTCTCCAGTTATCACTTGAAAGACTCAAAATAACAATGCATTGCATGATCTTCTGATCATGAGATTCAATATTATTTTTAAAAATCCTTTTCATATAAATTTTCTAGAATCAGCTATTTGTGCAGTCATGCAGCATAACTGTTTATGAGTCAGAGAATCATATTTGAGTCTGTAAAATTTTAATAATATACATATTGTATTTCTGTATTGTGTAACACCACACCACATTCTTCTTAAAGTACTAATGTCTATGTACTAGCAGTTAATATAAAAACATCAAAAATATTAGTTTTTGTAGTACTTTATAATTCAAAATATAGTAGAAAATATTTTTTCACGTTTTTCAGAAAAAGATATCGTCTTTATTATAGTGACTTTAAAAAGAAAAAAATTTCTTATACATTTTACAGTCATGACTGAATCAAAAACTAAGCAAACTACACTGATGCTCCTCCTAAGTGAGAAGAGCCCCATCTTGAGTAGATGCACCTCACAATCACCTAGCTCAGCTTTTCTCCTGCTCCATAATTTATTACCTTCAGATACATCACTTATTGAAAAGTTGTTATTTTAGATTTCTCAGTATTTCTGTCTTGGCGTCACAGACATTTATATATATGAAATTAAGAATATTTCCTTTTATTTCTCCAAGAAATATTTTTTTTACATGTTATAGATGAAGCAGCCATTCTTTTCATTATTGAAAACAATTTCTCTCATTCGAAGGATGTAAAGTGTTTCTTATCTCCTTTAGATAAGCAAATTCAGCAAGAGTGTCCTGTTTTGAGGAAAAAGTGACTGAATAGACAAGAAATTTTTACAGGGATTGATTTATGTTCCTATGTATCCCAAAGGGAAAAATCTTAAATTTTAAATTTGAAGTTATTTTCTTATCTTTCTCCTGAAGACATTCATGTACAATTCAAATATAATCCAGAACTCTTCTCATTGCTGAGA
>NW_022948192.1:0-201 GCF_012274545.1 Fukomys damarensis | reverse complement strand
TGTTGGGTGTCAGGGATTCCGAATCTGGGAATGCAAGTGAGGAAGCATAGCTCCGCAGGCTGAGACACCAGCTTGCAAGGACACCTTTGGCAGGTGGACTTTGGACCACAGACATCGCCCCGAGTGTAAATACATATGGCGACCGCGTGGTGGCGCTGCCTGCAAGGAAACACGGCTTTCCTCAGCCTCTTGGCCTTGGCT
>NW_022948191.1:0-236 GCF_012274545.1 Fukomys damarensis | reverse complement strand
TTTGGTGGCCTTAGGAATCGTAACTCCAGAAACGGATGCAGAGAACTCCAAATCAGGGTTCCATAGTAGTGGGGGTGGGGAAGGCTGGGAGCTGAGAGAACACATTGTATTACAAGGTAGTAGAAAGCGTTTCTTGGGGAAACCTTTTTTAGGAGTTGAAAACAGGCACAGGGGCTAGGTGCCTGAGAAACAACATGTGTGTATATTTAGTAAAAATGTACATTAAAAGGGCTGGG
>NW_022948190.1:0-720 GCF_012274545.1 Fukomys damarensis | reverse complement strand
AGAGGGAAGAGAGCGCCTCCTTAATTATGTCTATGGAAATGTCCCAAGGTTCAGCAAGCGTCGCTGGATTTGGACGCGGGACGGCCAGGCCTGCTGCAGCCAAGGCTCTGCGCACGGTGATGAGCGGCTCTGGCAAAGGTATGTGTTACAGCTGAGCCAGTGGCTGGCTCCATGGACGCTCCTCTGCGGCTCACCCTGAGAGTTGAGATAGAAACAAGAGCTTTCAGCTTGCTAAGGCTCCGATGACCCATCTAATTATGGCCCTGGGGAGCAGATGCACAGGGCCGAGTCGCACAGTCCGCGGTCACCAAGTGCACAATCCCTTTGTCGGAAGTGTGCAGGAGCTGGAGACCTTTGCCTTGTCACAGAGGTTGGGCGGGAGGCATAGTGAGGCGCTGCTGGGTGTGACAGGCAGAGGAGAGGGCGCTGCTCCGAAGGACTCTCCTGTGCAGAGCGCAGATCCCAAACACGGGGTTACCTAGCACGAAGAGCCAGTGGCTCTGAGACTGAGAGGCTGTGGACTAGAATAAGCTCACAAGTGCCGGGGAGTCTGACTCCTCACTACTGCGGAGGCCAGAAACTGTCCTCTCCTGTTCACAGCTCTAATATGTGAATTGGCCAGCTAGAATTAACCTAATAAAACTTTCATGCTGGAGCCACAGAGGACAAAATGATGGCAGATGTGCATCGCATTTATTGTCATGTGTTACAAGGAGATAG
>NW_022948189.1:0-204 GCF_012274545.1 Fukomys damarensis | reverse complement strand
ATTTAAAAATAAAACAACAGGTCACATGTTATTCCTGTGCTAAGCTACTTTTAAAAAAGTAGATTGTCCATTGCTTTCCTGGATCATCAAGCAGTCTGCAGTTCTTTTTGTTCCAGTTCCTTTTTGGTTAGGGGAGGAGCGTTACCATCTGTTGATCTGCCACCCCAAGATGTTAAGACTCTTAGCTTGTAGGTTTTATGTGGG
>NW_022948188.1:0-220 GCF_012274545.1 Fukomys damarensis | reverse complement strand
AAAAAAAAAAAAAAAAAAATCTTTGTAGCTCACTGTTAGGTAGGTTAGTACAATTTCACATCAAAGCAAGGAAGTAACTGACTTATCATTTGTGTGTGGCGGTGAAAGAACTATGTTGGATACACTGCTCAGACTAATAGAAACACCGCTGTCACCTGGCGTGGTAGCGCACACCCTGTAATCCCGGCACTGGGAGGCTGAGGCAGGAGGATCGCTGTGA
>NW_022948187.1:0-279 GCF_012274545.1 Fukomys damarensis | reverse complement strand
TAACACAATCTGTCTCCCACCTCTAAAAGTAAAAACTACTCCAGAGAACAGAACTTCATGGACGAAGGCCAGCTAAGGAGGCTCCTGAAACAGCCCAGGAAGAATGGCATAGGTGATGGTGACTGGCACAGCGGGAAGAGGTCCCATCTGAAACATAGAAGCCCATTTGCTACGGCTCAATAAGTATGACACAGATCTTCAAGGGCAACACCACTGTTTCCAGCTCAGCAGAAGGAATGTACAGTTTAGTGAGCACAGGAAATGCTGGAAGACAGTGTA
>NW_022948186.1:0-500 GCF_012274545.1 Fukomys damarensis | reverse complement strand
TTGGAGATTCTAGCTGAAGACTTAGACAAGAACATAAAATAAAAGGCACCCATTTGGAAAGGATCTGTATTTGCAGCAGTCTTGTACTTGGGATCCTAGGGAATCTACCTCAAAAACACTGAATGATAAATTAACAAGATTATAGGATATAAGATCAATATACAAAAATCAACTAAATTCCTACTAATTTATTAACAAAATTAAAAGTAAGAAAGCAGAATGAAATAATTAGGTATAAGTATACCAAAGAAGTACAAGTCTTATCCCCTGAAAACTACAAAATATTGTTGAAGGAAATTTAAAAACACCCCAAAAAATGGTAGACATCCTTGTTCATGGATCAGAAGATTTAATATTGTTAATATAGCAGTGCTAACCAAAGTGATCTACAGAATCAGTGCGGTCCCTATCAGACTATGGTGCTTTTTTTTTCTTTTTGCAGAAAAAGAAAAACCTATTCTAAAATTCATGTGAAAAATTCAGAAGACCCAAGATAGCAA
>NW_022948185.1:0-218 GCF_012274545.1 Fukomys damarensis | reverse complement strand
GATCCCAGTAATGAATGTAACTGTACTGTCTACCTAGAATGTGCCAATAAATTCAATTTAAAAAAAAGAGTAGGGTCTCAAAGTCCATCCATTTAGCCATGAACTTCTGAAGCTCACCCTTCTTTACTGCAGAGTATCCCTCCATTGTATAAAAGCCAGTGCAAAATGGTCATCTGAAATAAAAAGACAGCTCCTAGATGAAGAATTAAAGTGACAAA
>NW_022948184.1:0-226 GCF_012274545.1 Fukomys damarensis | reverse complement strand
CACAAGCCTCCAGAACTCTGTATAGTTGGAGATAGGTTCACTTTGAAGTTTGAACACAAACACGCTCTGCAGAGTGCTTCCGCAGCTTAAATTGCAGTTTTCCCTGGGAAACATCTTCTTTCTCCGCTTAGCCCTTTGAAACCAAAGCAGTTAGTTTCCTGACTGGGAAGTACTCCACAGAGAAAGGTGCTGCAACTCTGTCAGTTTACCAATGAAGACCAGATAT
>NW_022948183.1:0-241 GCF_012274545.1 Fukomys damarensis | reverse complement strand
TAAACTGAATATAAAGGAATGGGATATATATCTCGTGGGACAGGAAGCCAAAAGAATAGACCTAGGATGCTAATGTCAGATGAAAACAAAACTCAACTCACCTGCGGATAAGAGACATAAAAGGTAGCATGGAGGGTCAGTACACAAAAGGAAATGCTCCATGACCCCTGAGGAGATTATGTACATAGAATACATATCCTGAAATGTTAATATATAGAAATATATCCACATATATATATAT
>NW_022948182.1:0-325 GCF_012274545.1 Fukomys damarensis | reverse complement strand
CAGGTATGTAATGTTTAGAGGAAGTAAACAGTTGCTTCATTAAGATCCTGGTATTTAGAGCCTGATTGGTAACAAAGTGCATCTAGCTTGCCTTGATTAATCATAAAGTTAATATTAATGCTGTGTCGTGGTCAAAGCATTGGTAGAGGGCCAGAATGCTAGGGAAAACTACTAGCGTGATAGCAATCCTTGTTACACCGTAGCAAATTATTTGGCACAACTGTCCTCTGCAGTGACTTTGAAGGGAGAGACTGTACTTGATGAATCATATCTCTAGGGGGAGGGATAAATGCAAAATGGTAGTAGTGTGGATTTGTGGCTCTTT
>NW_022948181.1:0-206 GCF_012274545.1 Fukomys damarensis | reverse complement strand
ATGGCAGGATGTGGTGGGTTCTATGCAAATCTGTACCATTTACTGTAAGGGAATTGAGTGTCCTTGAATTTGGATTTCCTGGAAAGCCTTTGGAATCAATTATCTGTGGATACTGAGAAATGACTGTAATTTATTGTTCAACTCAGTAGGCTTAAGAAAGGATAGAGTCACTGTTCATAATTATGCCAAGGTAATAGTTATAAACC
>NW_022948180.1:0-204 GCF_012274545.1 Fukomys damarensis | reverse complement strand
CTCAAATGACAACAAATTTCCCATCTGAGACCATGGAGCCAAAAGGAAATGGCACAGCATACACTATAGCTACTGAGTCCTGTGATTAGAAATCAAAAAGAAATAAAACATTTTCAGATGAAAAAAAAATCAAGGTAATTAGTTGGTAGCAAAACATTATGGTTGGACCTTTTCCTTACTTTTCCCTGCTTGAGATGATTATGT
>NW_022948179.1:0-1238 GCF_012274545.1 Fukomys damarensis | reverse complement strand
GCACATATTGCAAATATCTTTAGACAATGGCTTGACCACCACTAGAGTCTTTGTGCTGGGCTGGGAACTGTTAGTACCCAGTTCTCACTACTGCCTGGCTGCTTTGAGTCTTTCCTCTGTGCTGGGACAGAGCAGCTTCTGAGCCAGCCCCCTTCCTTCCATGCGACCTGCTGGTGGGTTCCAAGTAGGTGCTGGCCTTCTATCTTGCACTCTCTTGTCTTGGCTCTCAGATCCGCCAAATTGGGCCACAGTTCTCCTATACATACAGATATGTATGTGTATATATATATCCTTCCTGTGTACCACCCCCAACCGTACGTAATCACCTCTCCTGAGACCACATCCACTGTGTTTCACCTCTAGTTTATTTTCTTCTTTCTCATTCCTCTGCCTCTCTCTTCCTCCCTCTGTCTTCCCCTCTCAACCTACGCCATTCCTTCAATACGCGATTGGCCAGAATCCCCTTCCCACCGGTACAAGCTGCGCCTCCCCTTTGCTGGCTTGCTATTTACCTCTTTATCTGGGAGCACATCCCATGTATTATTAAATTTCATTTACACAGGCCTCAGGCCCCTGTGGGTTATTTTCTGGCCTTCAGCTGGTTGGATGCCTCCTTTCTGTGCCCAATTGCACGCAGACATTAGCAATCAACACTATGCTTCTCTGATAATCAAATTAGACAAGTGGGACTCTGTCTTTATTTTTTTCTTAATCACTGGGCGTGATAGTAATAATGTCAGCTCGAATAATCTGGCAGCATGAACCTCTCTTATGTTATTATTATCCCTCCACCCCCCGATCTACTTCAGTTTCATCTCATAGCCAGAGAATGCAAACTATGTCCTCATCCAGAATGGGCTTAGAATCTTGATTGTGGATAATGTCAACTGCTTCAGTCCTGGGTGAAGCTCATAATTGCGTGGTAGTACATCAGGCAGGGATGATTTTTTTTTTTTATCCTTAACCCTAGCTGGTAATGAGTTTGTGCCCTGCAGCTAGTCTTGATAGCCCTTGACATTTTCCCTTCTTTCTGGAAAGAGGCTGCAGCTGCTACTCTGCCCTTTGCTGGTGGGTGGAGTAGCCCAGGCCAGAGCAAAGGGAGCAAGAGACCTGCTGCTACTGCCTCCAATTCCTGAGGTGACCTTGGCCAAGTCACTTTTCTCAGTTGTAGAATAAGGGCTCTGACCTCCAGCTCTCTCCACTGTGATGTTAAGGGACCACGAGATAATGCTTCTGGA
>NW_022948178.1:0-220 GCF_012274545.1 Fukomys damarensis | reverse complement strand
CCGAGCTCATTATTTCTCTAGTAATCACTTCTGAAAGATTATTAAAAACGTAGTTAGCAAGACACGGTGGGACATTTGGTTCCATGCACAGACGCACGCTCTCAAATCCAGCGTGTGCCGTGGTACTCAGGGCAGTTTCCTTGACACATCACCTGAGCTCAAGCTCCATGCACCTGAGGAGAAACTTGCATCCTCTGTTGTTATGTAACTAGTTCTCAAA
>NW_022948177.1:0-253 GCF_012274545.1 Fukomys damarensis | reverse complement strand
TATTTGGCTTAACAGGATTGGTTATTGGAGCGTCCTTGGACGGGCGATGGAGGCATCCAACTAGGGGGGACGATAGGCAAGTGCTGAAAGTTAAAACAGTATAGTTAGATTTGTAAGAAACAATAAGAATCACCACAGACCTGAGAGGTACTTCTCACCTGAGCATGGGAAACAGTAGTACCGAGAGAAAAGCGGTAATATCAGTTGGCCTGAATCTGAGAAACCTAGAAGAGACAGTGGCACTGTTAGTACA
>NW_022948176.1:0-290 GCF_012274545.1 Fukomys damarensis | reverse complement strand
TTGGACTAATTAATCTTGCAGAAGAAATTTCAAGACAGTCTCATGTTGAGGTGGTGGCATGGTTACTGTTGGGGCTTTTAGCCAGACTTCTGTTGCGAATGAAAAGCAAAAAGCCCAGCAGAATGATTTAAAACATTTTTTACTTTGGCCAGAAAGGAAGCTCCAGTAAGCTGTGGAATGTAAAGATGGAACAGAGGAGATCTTGATTGCTAAGCAGGAACAGGATAATAGAAAAGATGGCCTGAGGGCATCACAATAAGCAGCAGGGCTCCATCCTTTGCAGCAGCAAA
>NW_022948175.1:0-344 GCF_012274545.1 Fukomys damarensis | reverse complement strand
AAAAAAAACCAAGCAAAACAAAACAAAAACTTATTTCTGAAATATAAAATCAAACACACTGAAGGTAAAGTAAAACATTATGTGGTTGGTATAAATTCGTACTTCTTTGAGATTTCTACTTTTCTATTGGGTTGGTGGCCTTTATCCTGTTGATTTTAATAGCTCTTTGTTTATTATGGCTATTGGTTATTTAATTAGCAAATGTGGCAAATTATTTTCCATATTGATTTATTGATTGCTATTTACTATATTTGAGGTGATTTTTTTCATATAAATCTTTATACAGTGGCTTTACAATTGTTTAGTGGCTTGTAATTTTTATATTTTTTAAAATGCCTTTTTTT
>NW_022948174.1:0-210 GCF_012274545.1 Fukomys damarensis | reverse complement strand
GTGTAAGACAATGTTTTTTGTTTTTTGTTTTTTCTGATACTAGGGATCGAACTCAGGACCTTATGCTTGCAAGGCAGATGCGGTGCCACTGAGCCACATCCCCGGCCTGCCCTAAGATGGTTTTCTTAAATGATCTGCCCTTCATCTTTTTTTTTTTTAATTTGTATAATGAGATCCTCAGATTATTTCATATTAATATTATAAAGTTGA
>NW_022948173.1:0-1053 GCF_012274545.1 Fukomys damarensis | reverse complement strand
CTGAGAGGCCAAAAATGCTCTAGGGAAGATTTCCATTAATGAGATTTGTAGCAAATCTAGATTTACAGAGAGATAGATTGGTCCTGCTGCTGCCTCTCACTCACTTAATTGAACCCACTTTGTTGCCTGTCACTTCTCTGAGCCTCCGTTTCCCTGTGGATAAAATTGAGCAGTTGAATGAGGCTCTTTTTTCCCCTCCATGTCCTCTTCCTCCTTCCACTCCTTTTTTTCTTAACATTTAAAGCTTTAAAAGATTTTTTTGAGGATATCATAAATCTGTAAAACTTCTCATGAAATTGCATCATTTATTTGCATAATGTTTTGTGTGCAATTTTAGTGGGTTCCTTTACAGAGGGGCCTACCAACCCCACAGTAAGGTTCTATGAACTGGGTAATCTGTAAGGTCATTTTTAGCAGTAGTATAGCAGAAATCCTACTCATTCTCTACTCTATGGAAGCTGGTAAGATTTCATTTTATAATATGCAAATATCTTCTCAATATTAGTTATTTACTATTTAATCTTTTTATTTCCTTGCTTTTAAGTTTTTCATTAAGTTAATTTGCCCTCTTCAAGTAGGACACTTTGGGACACTGGTATAGTTTGAAGATCTGAGACTTGGAAAGCCAGAAATGCCAAGGACAGAAGAAGATGAAAAGACCCATGTCCAAGTTCAATACACAGAGTTAGTTCAATTTCTTTTACATTATTGTTCTACTTAGAGCTTCAATGGGTTGAATAAAACCTACCCATGATTATTTGGAGAGGTTAATTTGTTTTATTCCACCCACCAACTTAGAAGTTAATTTATTCCTGAAATACTGTCACAGACACAACCAGAAATAATGTTTTGCCAGCTGTGTGGGCATTCTGTGGCCCAATTCACACAGAAAATGAGCCACTGCATTATCTTTCTTCCCTGCTCCATGGCCCTTTCCTCTTGATACTTGCTGTTTTTGTGTTACACACTAATAAACTGTAGCATGAAAGTGTCATCTCGGGTTCAGTGTTTTAATTTATGCAGACTCAGATAGAGTCTTCCAGTGCCTAGGAT
>NW_022948172.1:0-293 GCF_012274545.1 Fukomys damarensis | reverse complement strand
TTCACAGAACTGTTAAGTATCCTAAATAGGATGATATCCATAATTATATCATTTCTATATAAAATGTTACAGAAAAGATAGTAGATTTTCGTCAGTTATTTTAGGCATATATAATATCTTTTAAATGGACTTCAAAATATTCAGACATGTTAATTAGCCTTTGATTTTTCTGTTTAAAAGCATTTGATTTTGTTTGGGATAGTCAATGTAAAGAACATGGCTGTAGGGCTGGGGATTTAGCTCAGCGGTTCGGTGGCCTGCCTTGTAAGCACAAGGACCCAAGTTCAATCCCC
>NW_022948171.1:0-229 GCF_012274545.1 Fukomys damarensis | reverse complement strand
CCCAGCATCCACGCTACACACCTCCAATAATTGCACCCTGATTTCCTTTAGTGAACTCCTATTCCCTCCTATCCTTCAGCCTGGAGGGGGAGTTCTCCCTGCTACCTTAAAACCATTCTCTGTCCCTCTTCTCAAAGTCTGGTTTGGATTTTATATCATCAGACTATACCATCCCTGCTTGCTATGGCCATCTACAGACTTCTGGGTCTTTCCCTTTTATTCTTTTTTT
>NW_022948170.1:0-410 GCF_012274545.1 Fukomys damarensis | reverse complement strand
CACGCACACAACCACGCTCGCACGCGCATGCATACGCACGCACCCACGCACGCGCATCCAAGCACCCACGCACGCGCACGCATACGCACGCACCCATGCACCCATGCACGTGCTCCCACACAGCCACGAACGCACGCGCACGCACATGGACGCACCCACGCACGCGCACCCACGCCCCTATGCACGTGCACGCACGCACACAACCACAGACGCGCACGCATGCACACAACCACGCAAGCGCGCGCACGCACTTCCACCCACACACGCACACGCATGCATACGCACGCACCCACGCACCCACGCATGCACTCACCCCCCCACCCCAGCGCACGCACGCATACACACGCACACACGCACGCACGCACGCATGATTTAGAAACGTGTTCACTTTGTTTCGGAAGTGCAAGCGA
>NW_022948169.1:0-201 GCF_012274545.1 Fukomys damarensis | reverse complement strand
TTATTTAAACTTCATGTGGAAGTGGAAAAATAAGGCAATCATACTTTGGATCAAAAAAAATCATTTTTTTGAAATCTAAGGATTTATTTCCTTCACTAACATATAATATAGACCTTTGAAAATGGAGTAATATTTTCATAATTATCCCCTGGACAAAGAATAGATAAGACAGAGGAGACAAAGAAGTGAAAAGCAAATGAT
>NW_022948168.1:0-209 GCF_012274545.1 Fukomys damarensis | reverse complement strand
CATATTTTCCCATGCCCCGCAAAATTGTGTTATCGTTTTCACGTATAAAAGAGTTTTATATCGGCTCACTTTCCCCTGAGGGGAGAGCAGAAAATAGCCCAGGGGAAAGTTCAGACAGGTTCAGAAGACCAAATGGCATTTTGAGTATCGTGAGTCTGTAATTAAGTTACTTTCTACTTACAAGTTTTAAGATGGTCTGTTACACTTAT
>NW_022948167.1:0-1625 GCF_012274545.1 Fukomys damarensis | reverse complement strand
ATGTACATAAAGATATATATATACACACACACACACATATAGTTGAAAATTAACTGGGCCTTTTGCCATTTTCAAAGGGAGTATTTCCTCTAGAACTCCAAAAGTCAACAGCAAAGGAGCAGATGCCCTCTTCCTGTGGGAGGGTAGGACCCTAACATGCTCAAAGCTGGGTACTATCCTTCTGTTAAAATAAATAGAGTTGGGTTTATTTGAGACACAGCCAGTCTACTAATGCAGGTGGCCTCCACCGTTACCAGGTGCAGTTAGGGGGAACTACATGGACCATCGGTTCTGTCAAGTCTGATTACCTGAGGTCTAGTTATTGTTTATCTGACAACAGGAATGCAATAAACCCTATCTGGTGGGCTATGCCCCAGGGTGGAATGACTTCCTATCTTCACGGAGCCCTGGGTGGAATTTCCTGTCTTGCCCCAGTGTTCCTGTTCAATGTTTATTTAATATTACAGGTTTCTTATTGTTTTTGTTGCTACTTTTTATTTTTCCCAGAGGAGGAGATTCCTGGGTTAGAAGAAGATTTTATTTTTAACTACATTCCCACAACAAAAGGAATTAATAACTATGAGTTGAACTGATGGTATACTGAAGTCATTTTGGTTTTGATTTCACTCTCACCCTTATTTATTTTACTTGAAAGCACGGAAGAAAGATGTTAGGTTTTTATGCTGCCATTGTTTTAGGCTCGAGTGTGCTTATATTCCAGTTGGAGTGAATGTTGAAGCAGAAAACAAACTGAAAGGGTCTTTACTTTGCTGAGGAGAGCTTCAGGTCTTAATGCTGCTACATTTTAAAATAATATACTGGGGAAGAATATAATGGCAGACATGCCCTGGAGAGTAACTGTCCTACGGAATCCTCTGCCACCTCTGCCTTGCTGCTAAATAAAGCCAGGAATAAAGCTACAGAACAGTGCAATGGGGTCCAGAAATGGTAAATTTAAAACTGCAGCTTTGTTGTCATCAAAAGCCTTTAGGCAAATTATCTTCAGACGCTGCCTTTCTCCTCATTTTTATGGCTTTTTTTCTTTACTTCCTTCCTTTTATGTGTCTCTGTCCTTGTGTTTATTAAAAAGCTCAGGAAAAGTTAAAGGTTGATTAACTTCATCGAAGCATGTGGCGATTTGGCATCAGTTTCCTTGCAGCTCTTTCCTGTGGGTAGGTAACAAAGACTCACTGAGCTTATTTCAGTCCAAGTGGAAAATCCCGAGTCATGCAATTCTGATTAAATTCTGTCCAATAGAAGTTTAACTAGTTTGTCTCACTGATTTTTCCTTCCATATTTCTCTAAGTCTTCAGAATGTACTGATATGCTGCTGAAACTAATGAATTTTCAACCATTTTTCAAAATATTTAAAAAATCTTTAGATTGTTAAGTTGTTATTCAGTATTAATAGAACACAAGAATACAATACACACATCATTCCTGTGTTCCTCGGCCATTCCTGCACCTATGTTTCTGTCCATCCGTTCTCCTCTCTGGGATCGCTTTTCCTACACTGTAATCAGATCACTATCTGTAGATATTAGTTGTTAGAATAAAAACTCAGATATGGTGTCAGCGTGGTTGGGAATTTTCACTCTTGATTTGAGTACAGTATTTCAGACACC
>NW_022948166.1:0-263 GCF_012274545.1 Fukomys damarensis | reverse complement strand
GTGAGACCCTGTCTAAAAAAAAACCCCAAAAATATTTGCCACCCATTAGACTGTTATAGTAAAGAAGTGTATTTTCTGGTAATGTGGACATCAGACCCATGTAATTAGAACGTAAATTAATTGAACCCCTTAAAAAACCTTTTTGGAATTACCAACGGAGGAAACTCACAGCCCAAATGACAATCACTCCATTCTAATGCGATACTGTCTTATATTTCTAGGGTGAGACACAAAATAGAACATTAAAACAATTTTACTGAGAA
>NW_022948165.1:0-207 GCF_012274545.1 Fukomys damarensis | reverse complement strand
TGCCGGGAGGAGCTGTCAGGTGATATACACAGCGTCATGAGTCATCCAGGCCCTTGGCTCAGTGCTCAGGAGCCAGGCTGCGTCTCCACCCAGGGACTGCCTCAAAGGACTGTGTGCTCTGGCTCAGCTTTCGTAGCACACGACTGTGCCTATCCGTTCATGAAATGACTCAAAAAACTTCCTCTGCCACAAATAGGAGACAAATTT
>NW_022948164.1:0-213 GCF_012274545.1 Fukomys damarensis | reverse complement strand
CTGGAGAGTTCCAGATAATGTATTCTTCATTTTTCCTAGATGTTTATGTGGCCTCATCTCTGGAAACATAGCTATTTGATTAGAATAGATTTTGATTTTCTATCCTATGACTTATATAATTCAGACATTTCAGAAAAGACAGAAAGAAAGGAGCCTGTGTATTTAATTAGTGGATTTTATAAACAGGAGACTTGAAGAAAGATCAAATAATTA
>NW_022948163.1:0-392 GCF_012274545.1 Fukomys damarensis | reverse complement strand
TCCATAAGCTTTATCTATAATCTCAGAGTGGGTCCAGGAAAGAAAGCCTGAAGCATAGTTTTTGGATGATGTTTTGTACGATTTTGGAAAGCTTGCAACAGATCAATAGGGTTATTCCAAGTAAACATGAACAGCAATGAAGATGAGGTTTGGTGTTCAGAGCAGCCCCTGTAATTATACCCAATGAACAATATCATGCTGTTTCTGTAATACTATAAAAGCGGGTTCAGAAAACTTCCATGTGAATCTGTGTGATTTTAAAAGTATGAAGACATGCACAACTCCAAGATCAAAGACATTAAAGCTGAGGCTGTGTGGTGGCACATGCCTGTAATCCCAGCACTCTGGCCGTCTAAGGCAGAAGGATCACAAATTTGAGCCTAGTGTGGACG
>NW_022948162.1:0-272 GCF_012274545.1 Fukomys damarensis | reverse complement strand
ATTTATCTCAGTATCACTAGCATTTCCAACCAAACTAAGCAAGATCCTCTATGAAATGCAATTTCCTGAATAGGACTCTTTACGTAGCTCAGTTTCTAAGTAAATGAATAGTTTTGTTGGATTCAAGAGGAAGTACAGGCTGGGGATTTAGCTCAGCGGTTCAGTGGCCTGCCTTGCAAGTGCAAGGGCCCAAGTTCAATCCCCGCTACAAAAAAAAACCAAGAAAACAAAAAAGAGGAAGTACACAAGTAAAATGATAGCCAATCTGGCTT
>NW_022948161.1:0-224 GCF_012274545.1 Fukomys damarensis | reverse complement strand
TTCACTACATGTCCCATCCCAGGCGAGCACACTGGGGGCATATGGGGGAAAATCAAGCACAATGAGATCCTACACTGAGTCCAACACTTCCTTTACATAAATGCCATTCTCCACAGCGCTTTCAAAACGTGTTGAAGCATGATGAGGTACATGATTTCCATTTTGGCTAAGCCCAAATTACATTTCAATGGTGCTGTCTGATGGCTATCATCCTCTGTCTAATT
>NW_022948160.1:0-783 GCF_012274545.1 Fukomys damarensis | reverse complement strand
GGAGCAGAAAGACAGCAGTGATTTTTTATTCAGATAAAATCGTGTAGGCAGGAGGGAGCTGATGGTGTCAGATCTTACACCTCTGGTGATTGATTTCCACTCTTGCCTGTGATCTGTGGCTATAATCTCATTTTCAGCGTTGACCAATGTATCTCTTTTTCTTTCTCCTCCTTACTCTCTCCTCTTCCTCACATTGTCATCTTCTGTTGTTCTCCCACTATCCTTCCCCTTCTTTCTCCTTATTTGTGCTCTACTCTTTTGTCTCCTCCATCCGTGCTTCTTCCTCTTGCCTCTGTCCTGAATTTCTGCCAGATAACCCTCAAAGATGAAACAGTAAGAAGGGGGAAAAAACCCAAGTGTTTTCCTGAAGTTGGCACTACTTTTGTTTTTGCAAATCTAGGGTTAAAATAAATGATACTTTAAACTGTAGTGATATAAAGATTAGTAACTCAGGGTGATTATATACTTAAAAATAAGGTTTGAACCATTTCACGCTATTGAACATAATTTTTTCATGAGATCACTTGCCAAGGCAATTTGTCCATTGATGCAAGGAAAATATATCTTCTTGGCAAAACTGCACCAATAAGGATACAGCTAGGGTATTTAGTATGCATTTGTTAGATCCCAAAGTAAGGGTATCTTAAAAATTGATGTCATTGTTTCAGGCCTAAAAAAAATCTCTGTTTGGTGAAGATAACAGCATTAATTAAGTATAGAGGCTATATGTCCTCTACAGATGAAAAACTCAGGAGCTATTTTGGGATTGGTTATAAATTAAAA
>NW_022948159.1:0-231 GCF_012274545.1 Fukomys damarensis | reverse complement strand
CAATCAAGACTAGAAAACATTTGTGAAAAAATATGACACAAATTTGAGTTAAAATAGTATATTATTTTTAATATGTGGCTGCAATGACCAGACAAAATATCTTTATGTTTAACTTTAGCTCCGAATATGCACATTGAGTAACTCAAATTTAATAGTCATCTGATCATGTGTGTAAATGATCATGAAAGCATTGTAAGAATTTATTTTGAGGCCAATTGATTTTTCAGTAGG
>NW_022948158.1:0-820 GCF_012274545.1 Fukomys damarensis | reverse complement strand
CCAGCCCTGTCCCTACCCTCTTCAGCTCCTAGTGAACAAGCTCTATTCTCAACTTCCATGAGCCAACTTTTTGATTCCACATATGAGTAAGTTCAGGAGATATTTGTCTTTCTGTACCATTTCACATCACATAATGTCCTCCAGGCCCATCCACATTGTTGCAAGTGACAGGTTTTCAAACAAGTGCTCTATTTTTTAGCCACATAATGCAAAAAGTCTCATGAAGAAGAGGGGACGAGAAGGAATTGCTGCCAGAGTAACCTTTCTGCCCTAACAACTGAAGAACCAGACAGTATACAAGTAACAACTCCCCTCCAGTCCTTGGAAAATAGATACTAAATGGCTGCAGTCTCCGGAGGAGGGGAGGTAAGCTCTAGAAGCAGCCGCTTCTGCCTGGGACCTTTGGGTGCAGGGAGGGGAGCCAAGCAGAGCAACCGGCCTTGCTGAGCTGAGACCGAGTCAGGTGTTTGGGAGATTGGGGCAGGGGCTGCATTTTTTTATATGAACAAATAAATTGCTCCACAAATATGCATAATACCCTTGAGGATCTTGGCGAGTGCCAGGCTGTAATGTGTGGGTGAGACGATGCAAGCCTGTGCGAAGAGCAAAACCAGGGGAAAGTGACTCCTAGGTAAGTAAAGCCTGCACCGTGCTGGAGGTGTTCATTCTGTGAGCAGCTCCGTGGCGCTGTCTCAGTGAACTCCAGGCCATTCTGCACCACCCAGGAAGGTCACACTGTAAAACAGAGCAGTCCACTCTCATCCCAGGGCTACTTCACAATTCCCCCAGGGGATGCCTGACACTGAGGGGAGCACCAGTC
>NW_022948157.1:0-5862 GCF_012274545.1 Fukomys damarensis | reverse complement strand
GGGACTAACATTCCTACATCGTTCCTAAAACTCATGATCCAATGAACACGAAGCCTTACCCTCTGTCACAAACTACACTACACAGTGAGTCAAATGGGAAATCCATTCCATCCCCTAAATGTAGCTCTAGGACTACGCGACGGCCCATCACTACTTATTCTATCAAGGCGTCAATGCTTCTGTCTGAGGGAAAACCACAGCACACCCTAGCTTCACAAAAGTCACTGCACTCACCTTACCTCTCACAGCCAAATTGTCTGCTGTGTGAATTCCTTCCGTGTCATGCTCACCTGTTCTAATGCTAACCCTAACCCACAACCTGATTCCGAACTTCCCAGAGGGCGGTCCTCGACATCCTCCACTGTGGGTGAGCCTAAGGTGAAATCTCATGCTGCTACTAACATGGAAACCCACACACCAATTGCCAGGGAGAGAAATTGCCAGCCTATCACTCACCGAAATCCTATACCCAACACTAACAGGTACCCTGACCAGAGAGGAGGGACTTATAGTCCTACATCTTTCCTCACACTAACGTCCAATTGACATCAACACTCACTGTCCAACACTCATGACACATACTCCGTGAGGAAAATGGGGGGCCTATTCCATCCCCTAAATCGAGCGCTAACCCTCCTCGCTGCCCAGTCGCTTTCCATTATATCGAGGCCATCATTGGCATTCGCGGGAAACAGACATTCGACCCCACCTTCAAAAAAGGTGTTGCCCTCACCTTACCTTTCATGCTCAAGTGGTCTGCTGTGTGAATTCCTTTCGTGCCATGCTCAACTGTCCTATCTCTAACCCTAACCCTCAACCTCATTCCTACCTTTACAGAGGGCGGTCCTCGACATCCTCCACTGTGGTGGAGAGTAAGGTGAAATCTCATGCTGACACGAATTATGAAAACCACACCCCAATACCCAGGTACAAAAATTGGGAGGCTGTCCCTCACTGGAATCCTGATCCTAACCCTCACCCTCAGCCTGACCCCGGAGGAGGGACTTACCTTCCTACGTCATTCTGAACACTGAAGGTCAAACGCAACGGAGCCCCCAACCCCCTTAAATGTAGACGACACGACACAGAGAGTGGAATGGGGAGTCTGTCCCTTCCCCTTCATCGAGCTCTACCCCTACAAGCTGGCCAGGCACTACCCATTATAACTACAGTGCAATGTTCAGGTCCTTGGAAATACACATTGCATCCCAGCTTCATGAAAGACACTGCTCTCAACTTCCCACTGACATGCAAACTAACTGGTGGGAGAATTCCTTCTGGATCATGCTCACCAACCCTAACCCTAACCCTAGGCCACCACCTGATTCCTAAGTTCCCAGAAGGCGGTACTTGAAATCTGGCACTGTGGCTAAACCTAAAATGAAAACTCATGCAGCTACTAACTAGGAAACCCACAAGCCAATAGCCAGGGAGAGAAACTGCCAGGCTATCACTCACCAGAATCCGATCCCCAACAATAACAGGAACCCTGACCCGAGAGGAGGGACTTATACTCCTACATCATTCCTCACACTGAACATCCAATTAACACCAACACTCACAGTCCAACACTCATGACACTACGCAAGGAGGCAAATGGGGGGCCTATTACGTCCCCTAAATTGAGCGCTAACCCTCCTCACTGGCCAGTCGCTATCCATTGCATCAAGGCCACTATGGGAAGGTCCTGGGAAACACACATTAGACCACACCTTCAAAAAAGGCGCTGCCCTCACCATCCCGCGCACATGCAAACTACCTGGAAGGTGAATTCTGCCGTGTCATGGTCACCAATCCTAACCCTAACAATAACCCACAACCTGATTCCTAGGTAGCCATGGGGTGGCACTTGAAATCCTCCGTTGTGGTTAAGCCTCAGGTAACATTTCACGGTGGCACTTACTAGGAAACCCACAGCCCGATACCCAGGTAGCGAAATTCCAAAGTTATCCTTCTCCAGAATCCTCCACCTAACCCTAACCCTATCCTGACCCTCAAGGAGGGACTTACATTCCTACATCATTCCTAAAACTCAGAGTCCAATGAACAAAAAGCTTTACCCTCCGTCACACAGTGCACTACACAGGGAGTCAAATGGGGAATCCATTCCATCCATAAATGTAGCTCTAACACTACGCGATCGCCCATCACTACCTATTGTATCATGGCGTCTATGCTCTGGTCCGAGGGAAAATCACACTACATCCTAGCTTCACAAAAGTCACTGCCCTCACCTTACCTCTCATGCCCAAATTATCTGCTGTGTGAATTCCTTCCATGGCATGATCACCTGTCCTAACCCTAACCTTAACCCACAACCTGATTCCTACCTTTCCAGATTGTGGTCTTCGAAATCCTCCACTGTGGCTGAACCTAAGGTGCAATCTCATGCTAATACTAACTAGGAAAGCCACATCCCAATTCCCAGGTACAGAAATTCCGAGGCTGTATCTCACTGGAATCCTCATTCTAACTCTCACCCTCAGCCTGACCCCGGAGGAGGGACTTACCTTACTACGTCATTCCGAACGCTGAAGGTCAAATGAACAGGAGCCCCCCCACCCGCTTAAATGTAGATGACACGACACACGGAGTGGAATGGGGAGCCTGTCCCGTCCTCTTCATCGAGCTTTAACCCTACTCGCTGGCCAGGCACTACCCATTATAACTACGGTGCAATGTTCAGGTCTTTGGAAATACACAGTGCATCCCACCTTTGTGAAAGACACTGCCCTCACCTTCCCGCTGACATGCAACCTACCCAGTAGGCGAATTCCTTCTGGATCATGCTCACCAACCCTAACCCTAACCCTAAGCCACCACCTGATTCCTAAGTTCCCAGAAGGCCGTACTTGAAGTCTGGAACTGTGGCTAAGCCTACGGCAAAATCTCATGCTGCTACTAACTAGGAAACCAACATGCCAATAGCCAGGGAGAGAAACTGCCAGGCTATCACTCTCCAGAATCCTATCCCCAACACTGACAGGAACCCTGACCCGAGAGAAGGGACTTATACTCCTACATCATTCCTCACACTAAAGTCCAATTAACATCAACACTCACTGTCCAACACTCACGACACATACTCCGGGAGAAAAATGGGGGGCCTATACCCTCCCCAAAATCGAGCGCTAACCCTCTTCACTGGCCAGTCACTACCCATTATATCGAGGCCACCATGGGCAGATCCCGGGAAACACACATTGAACCCCACCTACAAAAAAGGCGCTGCCCTCACCTTCCCTCGCACAGGCAAACTACCTGGAAGGTGAATTCCGTTCGTATCACGCTCACCAATCCTAACCCTAACCCTAACCCACAACCTGATTCCTAGGTTGCCATGGAGCGGCACTTGAAATTCTCCCCTGTGGTTAAACCTCAGGTGAAATCTCATGCTGACACTAACTAGGAAACCCTCAGCCTGATACTCAGGTAGCGAAGTTCCAAAGCTATCCTTCTCCGGAATCCTCCACCTAACCCTAACCCTATGCCTGACCCTCGACGAGGGACTTCTATTCCACATCATTCCTAAAACTCAGGGTCCATTGAACACGAAGCCTTACCCTCCGTCACACACTACACTACACAGGGAGTCAAATGGGGAATCCATTCCATCCCTAAATGTAGTTCTAACACTACGCGATCGCCCATCACTACCTATTGTATCATGGCGTCTATGCTCTGGTCCGAGGGAAAATCACACTACATCCTAGCTTCACAAAAGTCACTGCCCTCACCTTACCTCTCGCGCCCAAATTATCTGCTGTGTGAATTCCTTCCGTGGCATGCTCACCTGTTCCAACCCTAACCCTAACCCACAACCTGATTCCTACCTTTCCAGATTGCGGTCCTCGAAATCCTCCACTGTGGCTGAATCTAAGGTGCAATCTCATGCTAATACTAACTAGGAAAGCCACATCCCAATTCCCATGTACAGAAATTCCGAGGCTGTATCTCACTGGAATCCTCATCCTAACTCTCACCCTCAGCCTGACCCCGGAGGATGCACTTACCTTCCTACGTCATTCCGAATGCTGAAGTTCAAATGAACAGGAGCCCTCCACCCCCTTAAATGTAGATGAGACGACACAGGCAGTCGAATGGGGAGCCTGTCACATCACCTTCATGGAGCTCTAACCCTATTCGCTGGCCAGGCACTACCCATTATAACTACGGTGCAATGTTCAGGTCTTTGGAAATACACAGTGCATCCCACTTTCATGCAACACACTGCTCTCACCTTCCCGCTGACTTGCAAACTACCCGGTAGGCGAATTCCTTCTGGATCACACTCACCAACCCTAACCCTAGCCCTAAGCCACCACCTGATACCTAAATTCCCAGAAGGCAGTCCTTTAAATCCGGCAATGTGGCTAAGGCTAAGGCGAAATCTCACTCTGCTACTTACTAGGAAACCCACACTCCAATAACCATGGAGAGAAACTGCCAGCCTATCACTCACCGGAATCCTATCCCCAACACTAACAGGAACCCTGACCCGAGAGCAGGGACTTATACTCCTACATCATTCCTCACAATGAACGTCCAATTAACACCAACACTCGCCGTCCAACACTCATGACACTTCTCTGGAAGGAAAATTGGGGCATCTTCTGTCCCCTAAAGTGAGCGCTAACCCTCCTCGCTGCCCAGTCACTACCCATTATACCGAGGCCACCATGAGCAGGTCCCGGGAAACACACATTCGACCCCACTAAAAAAAAAGGTGATGCCCTGATCTTACCTCGCACATGCAAACTATCTGGAAGGTGAATTGCCTCCGTATCATCCTCACCAATCCCAACCCTAACCCTAACCCACACCCTGATGCCTAGGTTCCCAAAGGGCGGGACTTGAAATCCTTCCCTGTGGTTAAACCTCAGGTGAAATCCCTTGCGGATACTAACTAGGAAACCCACAGCCCCATATCCAGGCAGCGAAATTTCAAGGCTATCCTTCTCCGAAATCCTCTTCCTAACTGTAATCCTATCCCTGACCCTCCAGGAGGGACTTTTACTCCTACATCATTCCTACAACGGAATGTCCAATGAACACGAACCCTTAACCTCAAACGCACATTATACTACACAGGGATTCAAATGGAGTGACCATTCCATCCCCGAAATCTAGCTCTAACACTACTCGCTGGCCAATCATTACCTATTCTGTCAAGGCGTCAAGGCTCAGGTCCGTGGAAAACTGCAGTACATCGTACCTTCACAAAACTCACTGCCCTCACCTTACCTCTCATGCCCAAAGTGTCTGCTGTGTGAATTCCTTCCATATCATGCTCAGCAGTCCTAACCCTAAGCCTAACCCTCAACCTGATTCCTAAGTTTCCAGAGGGTGGTCCTCGAAATCCTGCACTGTGGCTAAGCCTAAGGTCAAATCTCATGCTGATTCTAACTAGGAAACCCGCATCCCAATACCCAGGTACAGAAATTCCTTGGCTCTCACTCACTGGAATCCTCATCCTAACCCTAACCCTAAGCCTCACCCCGGAGGAGGGACTTACATTCCTATATCATTCCCAACACTGAACGTCAAATGAACAGGAGCCCTCCCCCTTAAACATAAACGACACGATACAGGGAGTGAAATGCGGAGCCAATTCATTCCCATTCATCTACCTCTAACCGTGCTCGCTGGACAGTCACTACCCATTATATGTAAGGTGCAATGTTCAGGTCCTTGGAAACACACAGTACATCCTACCTTCATAAAAGACAGTGCCCTCACTTTCCCTGGCACATGCCAACTATCTGGTATGACAATTCCTCCTGGATTGTGCTCACCAATCGTAACCCTAACCCTAACCCACATCCTGATTCCTGAGATCCCCAAAGTTGGTACTTGAAATTC
>NW_022948156.1:0-209 GCF_012274545.1 Fukomys damarensis | reverse complement strand
CACTTAGTATCAATCACTGTAATTTAGGGTTATTGTTTCAAAATATCTAATGCAGTCCTCATCCTTGACTTAAAAACTTCCCCCTGGACTAGAGATTTAGCTCAGTGGTGCTGTGCCTGCCTTGCAAATAAAAGCTCCTGAGTTCGATCCTGGTACTGGGGGAAAAAAAACAAGGACAAAAAAAGAATGTATAGAAACCTCCTTGAACA
>NW_022948155.1:0-270 GCF_012274545.1 Fukomys damarensis | reverse complement strand
TGATGTTGCCTTTTCTTGAGAGTTGGTGGTTTAGATTATTTGAGAGGCTATTTGACCTGTCAAATTCTGTTTCCTTATCTATATAAAGTTTTAACTCCATTGTCACTTAGATATCATACTCCTGTACTGCCATGACCAGTTCACTCACTTTCTCTTGGACTATTTGCTCGAGTCCTACACTGCTATTTGTGACCACATGGGCTTCCCACTGAAAAATTGTCATTTATCTGCTTTCAAAATTTTCCAGAAATAACAAGTGCTTAAATTCAT
>NW_022948154.1:0-2203 GCF_012274545.1 Fukomys damarensis | reverse complement strand
CAGAAAGTTAGTACCTCCAATCTCCTCCTGGTATCCCAAATCTATGCCTGCAGGAGAGTCAGAGAAACATGACAGCCCTACCTTATAAAAAGGGTTCAGGAAAAGCTGAACCCATCCATCCCTAATCAGTTGACTAATGCCTACGACAAATCAGGATATATGGAATCTGAACGAAGACCCAAAGTACCACCAAGAGTTACGAGTAGTGCTTGGCATACGGTAACTGCTCACTAAATGTTAGCTAGCACCACTACCAGGTGTCAGGCTCTGTGCTAGGCGCACTAGAAGCAACCCCACAAAGTAAATAACATGATGATCATTTCATGGGAGAACTAAGTCTACCACACTAGCTGTGACAGCCTTCTAATTTGACCCACAAGCTGTCCCTTCCAATACTCAGTCTGTTAATGTAATATCTGTTTCACACATCCATTTTGCTCCTGTATTTGCATAAAGATTACTAAGACTCTACTCCCTTTCTATCCCCATGGACCTGAGCAGGTATGACCTATCATAGGCTCTTTGCATGCTAGGATCTCACCTTCCTAGCAGCAAATGTGGCTACCGAGCATTTACCTGCCATTTTCTGTCCCTTGTCTACTGCAAGCATTGCTGACAGGCCCTAGCAATATGAATTTTCCCACCTCTACTACACCCTAAAAGCCATCTGAATTTACTGAAAATAATGCATATAACATAGTATCCATTTTATGTATACTTGAATTTCCTACTGAGAAACACAGGATTCTTAGGTTCTCAGCTTGGTGAAGCAAACATGGCTAGAATCCTCTGCTCCAGGTGTTAAGCCAGAGGTGAGCAGGAGGGGAACAAAACCAATCTCATTTCCGCACTCTACAAGGAGTGGTTTAGCCTCCACCCTCCAATCACAGTCTGTAGAGATCACCCAGGAAGCACAGTGTCTCTCACCCCAGGGTGTGACTTCAGGCCCACAGGGCACAATGGAAAGGTTGAGAAAGATGGCACTTGATGAAATTAAAAAGCAACCAATTTAAAAGAGATTAAGCAGGGAAAAGGGGATGTAATGATCAGCTTTTGCCACTGTGCACTAGCTGAACCCACTGGCATGGAGACTAATGGTTTAATATGTTGTTAAACAAGGGTGAGACATCAGTGTGAGTAATAAGGGCATCTGGAGTTATAGTGACAAGGGGAAAATTACCCTCGCCACAGGTCCCTGGCCTTGGGGGCGGCACTTCACTCATTTCCTGGCTGAGGTCAGGGCCAACCATTTGGCTGCTTCCCAGCCCCAGGAGAGGCAGTTTTCATGAGAAGGAAGGGACGTGAAAGGAAGAAAGCCTTGGGGGGCCAGCTGCCAGACGGGAGACCAGTGGCTGCAGGATTTGACGTTAGGCCGAAGGAAGAACCAGTTTTGCAGCACTGCAGAAGAATAAGCACCGTGCACAGTTTGTTCTCGCCAAGTCCAGGTGGGTGAGCATTGTTTTCTGTTTTTTAAGGTATGTGACAAATGATACGTGGAAGGGTAAGGGACGGGTGGACAGACGTGAGCAAGAACACTTGTGCAGGTTCTTCGGATGTAAGCGTGTGAGTCTAGGGATGGTGAAAAGGAGGAAGCAGGGCTCACTTTACTGAGACACAGGCCTCAGGGTCCGAGCACCTTTCGCTGTGGCCTCAGGGTCAGCCGTGGCAGGGTGGACCCCTGTGCTCTTCTGCCTAGGTCAGCCTTATGGTACCTAAGAGGCATTCAGCGAGTGGTCATGATGTGAGAGAATAATTGAGTGGCCCCAGGTGCCCCCTCAGGACAGGGACAGAAGATGGCAGCCACGGTTAGGCATCCCCGGGTCCCACGCGTAACACTGTCACATACAATCCCAAGAACAACTCCGTGAAGTAGGGAACATGAAGTATATTCCCCAAGGCCACACGCTGGTACAAGGCAGTCAGGCTTCAAGGCAGGCATCCTAAATCACCACCCCTCCTGCCTCAGTGCTCACAGACGGGGAGGTGGGAGGCTTCTGAAGGAGGGCAGAGCGGTGGTGCTCCACACAGACTTCTGCTGAAAGTGCTCAACACCAAAAAAAGTAGCCTTAATTTAGACACTAACCTGGGCTGAGAATATGCTGACAGAAGAGCTTATTTTGAGTGTGTTTGGCCTTAATTTTTACTTGGAAAGTAAAAAGTTCTAGAACTGCAGGCTACTGTCTGACGTGTACCTCAGCAACCC
>NW_022948153.1:0-217 GCF_012274545.1 Fukomys damarensis | reverse complement strand
TTTTTTAAAAAAGCAAAATTCTCTTTGACAAAACTCACATCCCCATGGTTGCCATGACAAGCATGGTCTTTTACCATGTAGAAAAAAAATCAGTATGTGTTCAACCCTATCCTTTTGAGTATTTTTCTACATGTTTGTAATATAAATGTGCATGTTATATTTTTATCTTGCAATGGGTCTGAGCAAGGAGGGAAATTGAAAGGTGATGGAGAAGATA
>NW_022948152.1:0-288 GCF_012274545.1 Fukomys damarensis | reverse complement strand
AAACTCACAGAGTTGCAGCACCTTTCTCTGTCAAGTACTTCATATTCATGAAACTGACCGTTTTCGCTTTAAACGGCTCATTGACGAGAGAAGCTGTTTCCCGGGGAAAACTGCACTTTAAACGGCAGAAGCTCTCTGCAAAGTTCGTTTCTGTCCTAAGGTCAAACTGAACCTATCCCGGAATATACAGAGTTCTGTAGGCTTGTGTGCACTCAGAGCTGCTAGGCACTCTCTTAGTCCTGAAGTGTGTCTCTGCTAAAAGTGCCTCACAACAGTGTTTCAATCTCT
>NW_022948151.1:0-745 GCF_012274545.1 Fukomys damarensis | reverse complement strand
GAATGTAACTGTACTGCATACCTAAAATGTACCAATAAACTCAATAAAAAGAAAAAAAAAAGAGATTAAAGGGAAAGGAAGGCTCACTGCTGCTGCCACTTTCTGCTTGCCACACCATGGATGGTTTCTTTTCTGCAATTCTCTTCTGCCATGCTGCCCTGCCTTGGAGCCAGCCAATTATGGCCCGAAACCTCTACAAACTGAGAGCTTAAAAAAACCAAAACTTTCCTTCTTTAACTTGCTAGTGTTGGATGTTTCATCCTAGTAACAAGGAATGAAGGCATAGGAATTGCAAAACAGAATGAAACAATAACAAATACTCTTAGAAGAAACACAAGGCAAATCCTCACGGCATTCGATTTGGCACTGGTTTCTTGGATACTATACCAAAAACACAGGCAACAAAAGAAAATATGAATTAAATTAGACTACATTAAAATTTAAAACTTTTGCTTATCAAGGTCACTATCAACAGAGTGAAAAAGACACACAAAATGGAAGAAAACATTTCCAAATCATATACCTAATAAGGGTTTAAGATCCACATGCATAAATAACTTGTACAACTCAATATTCTCACTGCAAAGTGCAATTAAAAATGGACAAAAGAGGCCAGGGATTTAGCTCAGTGGTACTGTGTCAGCCTGACAAGCACAAGGTCCTGAGTTCAATATCTGGTACAAAAAAAATAGAATGAAGGACATGGACAGATATTTCTCCAAAGAAGATTTACTGATGGGTAATT
>NW_022948150.1:0-341 GCF_012274545.1 Fukomys damarensis | reverse complement strand
CTTTCCCTGTGTCGTGCTTGCTCAGAATGGTCATTCTAGGCACCTGTCAACCTCTTCAGTCCCCGGGACAGGCCTGTGAGGAAGATCCTAGTGTCTCCTCACTACTAGGAGAGGCTGGGGAGGGCAGTCACTTTCCAGGCAGGGAAGAGGAGGCTCCTTCCAGGCCCTGCCTGGCTGGGCGTCACAGCCGCCTGTCCGTCTTCCGTGTGCGATAGGGGAACCCCGTGGAGCCTGGCCGTGTGGGTGCCTCGCACAGACTGTGTGGAGCCAACCAAGACGCACCAGAACAAACAAGCTCAGCTAAAGGCTCTTGGTCATCCGAGAGCTGGAGCCAGCCTAGA
>NW_022948149.1:0-560 GCF_012274545.1 Fukomys damarensis | reverse complement strand
CGAGCAGATTTTGAAGAAACCTTGTGGTATTTCTTAGTGGAGAGTGGTCTGGAGTTGTTTTTTATTTTACACGGAATGGATACAGGCCACACACAAACACATTTTAATATAATTGTAGATCTTAGTCAATTCTATAAATTTGACAGCTAAAAGTGACACTAGTCAAGACTGTCAGTTATTTTGTACATCCTCCTGGCTTTTGTTTTTTAAAAACTGATGAAATTATTAAAAGAAGATCAGGGTTATTATCTGATGTCTAAAAATTTGTGTATACTTTGGAGGGGGTACCGGGGATTGAACTGGGGTCCTAGCGCTTGCAAGGCAGGTCACTGAACTGCTGAGCTAAATCCCCAGCCCTGTGTATACTTTTTTAATGGCAATCCAAGGGCTTTATAAGCAATAAAAAGTCAGTACTCTAGTGTCACAATCGGCTGAATCACTGGTAAAAGAATCATGTGTCAAATAAAGTTCAGTTGGCCCTACAAATCCATACCTATATCCACACCCATATTCAGGTCCACACCCACATCCGTGGGCTCTCCAGCCAGCCACGGATCTCA
>NW_022948148.1:0-241 GCF_012274545.1 Fukomys damarensis | reverse complement strand
AAAAAAATCTTCCTTAGATTTAAATCTGTATATAATTTTGGTTTAGTAAAATGGAACATAAAACTTCCAGAAATATTTGATGGTTAACCTATTAGTATTTATTTATTTATTTTAAAATAATATAACATAATGATTATAATGAATAAATAATATAAATAAAATAATAATAATAAAATACTTCCATCTAAAGAATATAGTTTGATCTATGACATGATGCCTTACAAAGATATAACATCATCCC
>NW_022948147.1:0-250 GCF_012274545.1 Fukomys damarensis | reverse complement strand
TGGGTGGGAAATGTCATTCAGCATTCAGATGGCGGTACAGTACAACCAAGCCAGAGGCTGTCTGGTGGTCACTCTGCCAGTCAGCTTCAACCCAACCAGTTACAGACTGGCTGCCAGAAGAGGAGGAACCTGCGGCCTAAGGACACCCTGTCTTCTAGGTCAAACAGGATTAGGGTAGGGTAGAAATTTTGCTAGGCCACTCATGTGGTCCAAGATTGGGGCAGGGTAACAGTTTGACCAAAATCTGAAG
>NW_022948146.1:0-203 GCF_012274545.1 Fukomys damarensis | reverse complement strand
CAGTAAATAACTGCCTTGCAAATGAATGAAAGCCAGGTTCCCTCCTGCACAAATAGCATGTGACGGATGAGAAACAGACACTCATTTTTTCATTTGGGTCGAACGAAACTCTATTCCTGCAGTGAGTTCACAGAAGCAAAAGAAAGTAGAAAACTTTTGCTGTTTTTTTAAAAAAAATTTTGGTGGGGGGACTTGGCAGGTGC
>NW_022948145.1:0-585 GCF_012274545.1 Fukomys damarensis | reverse complement strand
GAGGCACTTTTAGTAGAGAAGCCCTTCAGGCCTAAGAGAGTGCCTAGCAGCTCTGAGTGCACAGAAGACTCCAGAGCTCTGTATACTTGGGGATCGGTTCAGTTTGAAGTTAGAACACAAACGCACTTTACACAGGGCTTCTGCGGTTTAAAGTGCAGTTTTCCCCGGTTAACAGCTTCTCTCGCCGCTTAGCCGTTTAAAGCGAAAGCGGTCAGTTTCATGAATGTGAAGTACTCCACAGAGAAAGGTGCTGCAACTCTGTGAGTTTACCAGTGAAGTCCACACCTTATGTGGAGTACAATTGTATTCCGTTTTGTTTGTAGGTCTCTGCCTGGCGGAGATTGAAACACTGTTGTGAGGCACATTTTGAGAGAAGGCCTTCAGGCCTAAGAGAGTGCCTAGCAGCTCTGAGTGCACACAAGCCTCCAGAGCTCTGTATACTTGGGGATAGGTTCAGTTGGACGTTAGAACAAAAACGCACTTTGCAGAGGGCTACTGCGGTTTAAAGTGCAGTTTTCCCCAGGAAACAGCATCTCTCGTCGCTTAGCCGTTTAAAGCGAAAGCGGTCAGTTTCATGAATGTGAA
>NW_022948144.1:0-300 GCF_012274545.1 Fukomys damarensis | reverse complement strand
GGCCTCCGCTAGCGGGCCTCGGGTCACTGCTCCCCCAGCTGTGCGGGTTCGGCCGGGAGACACTGGGGAAGACGCTCCGGGCTGGGCTGGCGGCCCCGGGCGACTTACTCGACCTCTCTGAGCCTCCGCCTCGCTGGCTGTTTAAGTTGGGTGCGGGAGTGGTGTTCAAATGTAATCCCATAATTCACACGTAATTTTTTTTTCCCCTTGCAAGGCTGTAAGTTACAGATTCTCTCTGTCCCTTTCAGCTTCAGCACGGTCAAAGTTCTACGTGCGGGACCCGCCGGATGACAACAAGGC
>NW_022948143.1:0-219 GCF_012274545.1 Fukomys damarensis | reverse complement strand
CTCATTATAAATATGGCTTAAAACAGTCAGCAGAACCCAACTATGGCCTGGTGTTGGGCTATCCTGGAATTTCTCCCATCAGATTTAGTCAACCATCTTTGACCTCAGTCTCCTGCAGTGACTCTGGACAGGGGTAGCACGTAGACAGATTTTCCGCCAAAGTGTAACACACGTGGCCTCTGTTCCAAATGCCAAACCAAATCGGGTTCCCCACTGAAA
>NW_022948142.1:0-1067 GCF_012274545.1 Fukomys damarensis | reverse complement strand
AGCCAATGGAGTGGGATTTGGAAGAGAGATCCAAGGAATGGGGGGAGCCACCAGCATGAGCTTTTTAGGCAGGAAATAGCAGATAAGAAGGAAGGGGCCTCTCTGAGAGGCAGGAGAGAAGAAAAGGAGTACTGCTTCAGAAGGTATAGAAAAGTCTACTCAAGATATTGGACCTGATCAAGCACATTACTGGGTCATTGGCTGCAAGAGGGCCTGAAGCTGAGCATTTTTTCCAGACTGAAGGACAACCCAGTCAGACAAGGACCAGTCCTGTGGGATGTGATAAATGACATCTAGGCAGTGGAAACAGCAGGAACTGATGGGAGAAAAGAGTTCCCAGTGGCACTGAGGAGACTTAGGAGGCTGCTGCAGGCCACAGATTTACCCAGTTGGAAGGATGGCGAAAAATTCTGTAGATGGAGGGTTATAACTGTTCGAAGTCATGCGAAATTGTTTGGATAGACTCTGATGTACATGAAAACCACTGAAAAAAGCAAACTGGCTGCTACGGTGATTAAATTTCTCTTAATAGGACGCGAAATGGTGAAAGACAGAGTATCCACTCACTCACTTGCTGACTTCTGGGATGTGGTCATGAATATAGTTGATGCCCTCCACCCAGTGCCACCAGGACTGAGGGACAAACGTCCTCAATGTCCTCAGAGCCTCCTCTCACTTGTTTATTTAAGCAGGAGCCAGGAGACTGTCCTGAATGGATGGTTATGACACCCAGGGCCTACCCTCTTGCTACTGTCTCCACACTTCCCACAATCCACCCCTCCATGGAAACTGTGACAGCAGTTCCATACTGCTAACTCATCGGCATTATGACATCTGAGCTTGGTCATGGCCCTAGCACTCACTGTGCACTCTGACACTCTGCCAGCCTCTGTTGACACTGAATTGATATCTGGGCCTTCCAACTTTGCCTCACTGACTCTAACCATGCTTCTCCCAATATATATCATCAATATCTAGTTCCTCACTCAAAATTCCAGACCTACCCATCTCATAGGGACATTGAGGGAGCACGACACATTGAACAGAACAATGGCCTTAGCTCAATA
>NW_022948141.1:0-225 GCF_012274545.1 Fukomys damarensis | reverse complement strand
AATTCCAAGGAAATTATCCATGCTAATTCTAACCCTAACTCTAAACCTAACCCTAACCCTAAACTATCTACTTATGTTCCTAAATCATTCCTAACACTGAAGCTCAAATTAACATCAACCCTCAAGCTCAAACACACACTACACTAACCAGGTAGTGAATCAGGGAGTCTATTCCTTCCCCTAAATATAAGTCTAAACTACTCTCAAGCCAAACACTACCTTTTA
>NW_022948140.1:0-343 GCF_012274545.1 Fukomys damarensis | reverse complement strand
CACCACCAAGTCCTCTTTCCTCAATTACTGCAAGCTTTAGCAGAGTGCCCTGCTTCTACTCTTGTACCCCTACAGTATAGTCTTATAAAATTGCAAGGATTATTCTCCTAAAACTAAATCAGAGACATTGTTTCTTGGCCTTTTGGCTAAGATCAAGTGTAAAAATAAATAAGAGATCTCCATTCTGTTCAAACCCTGCAATGGCTCCTCATCTCTCTTGGAGTTCTTCCCTTCCTAATCTGGCCTTGTATGACCCTTCTGACCTTTCCTTCTACTGTTCTTTGCTCCTGTTCACTTTTGCAGGCTCCTAAGGGCTCTTTGAACTCACCCTGAAGATTCTGGA
>NW_022948139.1:0-240 GCF_012274545.1 Fukomys damarensis | reverse complement strand
AATAAATCTCACACACATGATGGTAAAGAAAGAGCTCAGACACCAAATAAAACATTTCAGACGACTCCATTTCATAACCAAACAAATCTAATGCACAGTATTTTGGATGGGGATGCTCATTACCTGGTGTGGCAAAGGAGGCTCAAAACAACAGTGAGGTATTCCCCAACATCTTTTCCTCTTGAAGCCCTGAATAGGGGATAGGTAGGATCATAGGCCCAGGAGTCACACAGAGCTGGG
>NW_022948138.1:0-588 GCF_012274545.1 Fukomys damarensis | reverse complement strand
TTCTTGTCACGTACTCCTGTGTACAGGGCTTTTTGCTTCAAGACTTTGCTTTCATGTCTGTTTTCTCATTTGTGGCAACGTAACAATCTTACATGCTAAGTGATATGTAACACAAGGGTCTCATATTCACCTTCATGGGTCACTAGACATTCCCTTCCTTTCAGCAATCATCACAACCTTTTCACGCCCACAGTGCTAAGCTGTCCTTTAGCACTGCCAATCCACATGTGAGTAAAACCACAGACATTCAGTTGGAGGCAGGCTTGGCTGTTCTAACCCCTTAGCAAGCACTAGTCCCAGAGCTTGAAATGCAGATGTCCTCCGGGTGTGGAGATAGTAAACTTACGCAGCACACCAGCAATCCCAGGCTGTTTTTCTCAGTGAAGTCCCCATGGCCCAGTCATTTCTCTTTAAACTCTATGGGTAGCACCCCCTGCAGGGCACCACTCCTGACCGACCTTCTCCCCTCTAGTTGTCCTAGCTCTCTCTTCTCCCCTTCCTCTCCTTCTTCAACTTTGCAATTTCTTTTTCCAATTCATGAGCTGTGGCTTTATCTTTCTTTCTTTTCTTTTCTGTTTTTTTTTTTTT
>NW_022948137.1:0-854 GCF_012274545.1 Fukomys damarensis | reverse complement strand
GCTCAGGAATCTGGTGAAGAAATCTGAATTCCTTACCAGCTCCAAGGGCGATGCTTCAGTGATCCAAGTTAATCCCATCACTTTCATACATTCATTCTGAAATTGGCATGTGACCCTATTCGCACACATGTTTCTGTAGGAACATCGCTGGAAATTGCTAGGAAGAAGTACATTATTCTAAAAATATGAGCCACAGGAAAAGCAACTCTCTTTACCTCTGGGCAGTATAATACTGTACACAGGAAGCTTAGAATTTCCATAACTATTTTATCATTATGAAAGAGTCCCACTGGAGTAAGAAATATGTACACAGGGTAGGGTTCAGAAGTGAAAATCAGAGAAAAATAAAAATGGATTAGACCAGAATCGTCAACTTCCCTGTTTGAAATGAACTCCAACTATGAGAGCCAATCCATTTCCTATGGTGTACAAAGCATCGAGTCATATTTCTTAACACTTTCTTCAAAGACAGGGTAGCATTCATAATAATGTCCATTTTGTGATGGAAACACCTGAAATAAGGGGATAGAGGGGATCTTGCTAAGGTACAGTATCATGCAAGACACGACTTGTGACCAAATAGAATTTTAAAATTTGTGATAATCTTTAAAATACATATTTTAAGAATAACATATTTCTTCTGAGAAATTTCCATATACATGATTAGAAAAATACAATTTCCTTTAAGCGCCTAAAACTATCTCAATGACAGAGAGAAACTTGGTTCTCTAAAATTTGGCAGTGTATTAGTTTGCAAATAGAGTCTTCACAGATCTGATCTGATTGGGGGCGGGTCATATGCTTTAGAAAATGTATTAATCAGATATTGTATCTGTGGTAAATGGGAGATCACT
>NW_022948136.1:0-1151 GCF_012274545.1 Fukomys damarensis | reverse complement strand
CAGGCTGGCCTTGAACTAACTATGTAGTCGAGGCTGGCGTTGAACTTGCAGTGATCTTCCTGCCGCAGCCTCCCCAGTCCTGGGATTACAAGAGTGTGCCATCACGCCTGGCTCCTGTGCTCTTCTTTAGCCAGGTTAGTTGTGTAGTTGCTTCTCAGAACTACCTGTCTCTCCCTGTTTCCCAAGGATCGGCATGTATTATATGCTGCAAAGAATGGAGCCAGTTTTTTTCCTTGAAAGTGAAGCGTGGAGAAGCTCTTTAACTGGGTCATTTTGAAGAAGAAGGGGGGAAAAAAAAAGAGGTGGGGATTTTGAAAAATAGGAGCATATAGTCTTAAATCACTGAATTGAGAAAAGAAATGAAGTAGTAGGCATGCATTCAACAATGGGAAAAGAAGACCGCAGCAAAGTGGGAAGAATTCCCCTTTGGCCTTCCCCTTCTGGGCTTATTTCCATTGCCTCTGCCCCCTTCGGTGGGCTGCTCCACTTTCTTTTCTTTCTTTCTTTTTTGGGGGTGCTGGGGATCAAACTTGGGTCCTGGTGTTTGCGAGGCAGGCAGCGGAACCACTGAGCTAAATCCCCAGCCCTGCTCCACTTTCTATTGCTGCATTCCTGAGTGAGAGGAGGGCAGGGAACTTGAATGATGCAGAGCGAATTTCAGGCTTAGTTATGATGTGGGGGATACCACGCTTAATTCAGATGATTTAAGGCCCGCCCTCTAAAAATCAGAGTTGAGCAATGGCCAAATGTTGGTTCAACTTGACCATTGTTATCTTGTCCTTCATCAGCAGCACCCTGTGTCCAGACCTGAGAATCCTCTACTTTGAAATAAACGTTAGAATGAGCAGGAGAGGGCACTGGTGTCATTACTAACTTTTCTTTTCTTATTCCCAGAAATAAGTTGCTTTTATTTTTGGTGCCTTGATAATTGAGGAATGCTTAATTCAAGGGAACCATATCCTTGGATGAATGACAAAGGAAACCAACTGTCTAACAACTGAAACTAAGCGGCAAAGAATTCAAAGACCCGGACCCAGTGGGCTGGAAGTGAGCTATAGTTCAGATGCACAAAGTAATGTCTTCCAGGACTCACACATGTGTCAGTGTAGGGGCTGTCAGTTTTCCACACGGCCACAGCTAGGGCTCCCAAC
>NW_022948135.1:0-209 GCF_012274545.1 Fukomys damarensis | reverse complement strand
GACATAAGAAAATGTATTCCATCACATGAGCATTTAACAAAATTTCTAATAGTTATATTCAAACGAATTCAAACTTGTCTGGATTCTGTTTTCAGAGTTCATGCTTTTAGTGGAGGAGACATGAAGCAGTAGTTTCATATTTATACAAATCTTCACAATGAATCGTACATTTTAGTTATTGAAACAATCCTGAGTTGGCATTAATCTTT
>NW_022948134.1:0-213 GCF_012274545.1 Fukomys damarensis | reverse complement strand
ATGATCATGATACCAATTTCCCAAAATGACTGTGATTGTTATATATCACAAACATATACCAATTTTTAAAAATTGAAATTTTGGTGGAGGCTGTACAGAGAAAGTTGGCACCACTACCCTGATGTAGCCACTGCCAGAGGCAGAGCTCAAGAAAAAAGATGCTGCTTCCTCTTCCCACTCTCAAGTCTCCCACAAATGCTTCCCATTGGCTGA
>NW_022948133.1:0-248 GCF_012274545.1 Fukomys damarensis | reverse complement strand
TTGATTATTTTATATCTAGGTGTAGGTTTTTTTGATCATCCCTGTTTGGAGTCCTGTATGCCTCACTTATCTGTATGTCAAATTCTTTCTCTCTGGGAAGTTTTCTGTCATTAATTCTGTGAACAGGTTTTTTAAAAAATGTCATTTGTATTTTCTCCTGCTATTTCATGTACTCCTATCAGTCTTATATTATTCTTCTTTGCATCATCTAGGAGTTGTTGGATCAATTTTTCATGACCCCTTACTCT
>NW_022948132.1:0-268 GCF_012274545.1 Fukomys damarensis | reverse complement strand
AGCCTCTGAGAAATGTGCTTCTCTCTCTTCCATCCAGAGAGCTACAAATTGGATCAAATAATCCTTTGTTCCACAGCAGATGTGTAGAAACTTCAAAAGAAGCAGAGTTCCAGCAGCTTTCTCTAAGGAATATCTGCACATTTTGTATGCACATCCATTGAGATGAATAGAAAAAACCTTTAGGAAAAATGCTGCTGTCCAAAGTGCAATTTAACTCACAGAAGGATACTATGAAGGTTTTTTTGCTTACCAACATCACCTTCTACTT
>NW_022948131.1:0-487 GCF_012274545.1 Fukomys damarensis | reverse complement strand
ACGTGTAAATACAGAATAGTTTCTCTGGTGTAAAAAACTAAAAGTGTAAATAAGATCCAAATTGTATAACTGATAACGTGAAATAGGAAAAGGGCTAAAGGTGTAGGGAAAGTGGGAAGTGTAGGGGAAAGGAAATAAGGGAAAAGAGAAAAACATGAGAAAAGGAAAAAATGGAAACAAAGTTTTTGTAAATAGGGGAGGGTGGAGGGGGTGAAGGCAGGGCAGGGGCATGGGGAAAAATGAGGACCAAGATCTGCCACGTAAAGGTACACGATCCCAATGATAAATGTATACTTAAAAAGTACCAATAAACTCAATGAAAAAATCATAAACTGGGTAAGCAGTATTTTTTTTCCTCGCACTGATGCAGTTCAGGGTGAAGTTTCTATCCAGCTCATTCGGTTGTACATTTCAGGGTATCTAACATTTAATCATGTTAACTTTCTACATAAAGATATGTGAATGAGAATAATGATTTCTAATGATT
>NW_022948130.1:0-410 GCF_012274545.1 Fukomys damarensis | reverse complement strand
TGGTAAACTCACAGAGTTGCAGCACCTTCCTCTGTGGAGAACTTCACATTCATGAAACTGACCACTTTCGCTTTAAATGGCTAAGCAGCGGGAGAAGCTGTTTAACCGGGAATTCAGCACTTTAAACGGCAGAAGCCTTCGGCAAAGGGCGTTTGTGTTCTAACTTCAAACTGCACCTATCCCCAGATATACAGAGTTCTGGAGGCTTGTGTGCACTCAGAGCTGCTAGGCACTCCCATAGGCCTGAAGGGCTTCTCTGCTCAAAGTCCCTCACAACAGTGTTTCAATCTCTGCCACACAGAGACATACAAACAAAAAGGAGTACAGTTGTACTCCCCATAAGATGCGGATTTCACTGGTAAACTCACAGAGTTGCAGCACCTTTCTATGTGGAGTACTTCACATTCATG
>NW_022948129.1:0-200 GCF_012274545.1 Fukomys damarensis | reverse complement strand
AAAGAACAAAGCAAAGAATTAATGAAGAGCCAATTATTTGAAAGAAAAACCAAAATAGATAAAACCTTAGCCAAACTTACCAGAAGAAAGAAAATAATCACACCAATGCAATTAGAAATGAAAAAGGCCAAAGTTTAAAGATTGGAGTTAATTTCTGAAAAAAATTAACTGTAGTAGACACTAGAACTTTGTCAATTCTG
>NW_022948128.1:0-234 GCF_012274545.1 Fukomys damarensis | reverse complement strand
TCAAAGAATTGGGATGTATAATGTACACGTACCAAGTCCCTATTATGAATGTATTTGTTAGTAATGCAAACATGTACTAATAAAAATAAATAAAAAACCTCCCAAAAATTAGAAAAACAAGAAGGATAAAAGTGTATGACTAAAATTTCTACAGGATTTTTAAAACCTTATATAAACATATAGTTATAACAACCTGTTTTAAGATAATTTAATTTTGACCACATACACATACTG
>NW_022948127.1:0-208 GCF_012274545.1 Fukomys damarensis | reverse complement strand
TGACATTTTTGGAGGAGGACAGGGTCTCACTATATAGTTCAGGCTGGCCTCAAACTCACTGTGTAGACTGGGCTGGCTTCAGGCTCATGAAAGCCCTCCTGCCTCAGCCTTCCAAATTCTGGGATTATGGGCGTGCACCACCACACCTGCCTGGAGATATTTTTTATTTTGTAAATTTAATGTCTGTCTCAAAAGAAGATGATTGAAT
>NW_022948126.1:0-391 GCF_012274545.1 Fukomys damarensis | reverse complement strand
ACTGGTAAACTCACACAATTGCAGCACCTTTCTCTGTGGAGTGCTTCACATTCGTGAAACTGATTTCTTTCGCTTTAAATGGCTAAGCAACGAGAGAAGCTGCTTCCTGGGGAATACTGAACTTTAAACCGCGGAAGCCCTCTGCAAAGTGTGTTTGTGTTCTAACGTCAAACTGAAATCATCCACAAGTACACAGAGTACTGCAGGCTTGTGTGCACTCATAGCTGCTAGGCACTCGCTTAGGACAGAAGGGATTCTCTACTAAAAGGGCTGCACAGCAGTGTTTCAATCTCTGCCAGGCAGAGATGTACAAACAAAAAGGAATACCGTTGTGCTCCACATAAGAGGTGGACTTCACTGGTAAACTCACAGTGTTGCAGCACCTTTCTCT
>NW_022948125.1:0-763 GCF_012274545.1 Fukomys damarensis | reverse complement strand
GCCACTGTAGCACATCTAGTGTTTGGTGAGTATTCCTACCTTTTCTTTATGCAGTACGGTTTCCTTTCCACCAGGAAAGGTGGACAGTTTCCTCCTTTTAGTACAAACTAGAATAAGGGGCAACCAATATGTGGCTTTCACCACTTTTCATCCTGAGTTGATGACTTGTGAACATGACAGGAGTTTGACATTCTTTAATTTTTGAGAATCTGAGTAATATTTTTATTTACTTTCTCAGATAAGTTAGTTTTAACAAATCGTGCATTATTATTTGATAATATTCAATGCAGAAAATTTGGGGAAAAAAAAAGATACCTTGATGACATGAATAAGATTGAAATCCTGTCCCATCCTGGGATGTAATTCAGAGTTATCATAATTTAGTCCATTGTGGCATCGGGTTTATTATATGTTAAATGAGTTGGGGGGGTCTCAGAATGTGTGTAAGTGGTTGGATCAATATGCACACTTTGTGTGTGTGCGTGTGTGTACATGTGTGTTGAAATTGAAATACCACTGAGACATTTAGGAGATGTCTAGAGGATATTTGGGCCTTCAAATAGGTAAATCAAAAGCGCACAGTAGAAGTCTGACTCAGATACAGACAGCTGTGAATCCTCTCTGTGTAGTAGAGGTTTTAATTTCATTCCCACATCAGTATAAAGCAAATTATTACACATAAGAAATCATTAAATTTTACCTAAAATAGAAAAAAAGTAAAATGTTCATGTTTAAGAAGAATTTTTTTTTTTTTTTTTTTTTT
>NW_022948124.1:0-276 GCF_012274545.1 Fukomys damarensis | reverse complement strand
AGCAAAGATCTCCCAGGGCTTGCCGGGCGGCCTTTCATTTTGCCTCCCGCCCTTGTATGCTATTTGTACCCTCCCCGTCTCCTGCCCCTTCGCGTCTCCAGCACTTCTGCAATGTAGAATCTAGCAGGACACACTGAGGGCCCAGCCCCGTTTCCCAAATAAACAAAGTGCTTGAGTGCAGAGGGCACTAACATGTCCATAAAAGCACAAACCGAGCTAGGCAGGGAAGAATCCAGGCCCTGGCACCCCCAGCCCAGCTAAGTGTAACGAAACAGT
>NW_022948123.1:0-663 GCF_012274545.1 Fukomys damarensis | reverse complement strand
CACATTCATCTGACCTTTCTTTTTCCTTGCAGTTGCCTTCAGGCACCTTATTTCCCATAGCTACTGCTATGACTCACTGATCTCCACAGAAACTTCTCAGGTGGAGCAGACTCATTAGTCCACACAGCAGAGTGGATTTGACAGGGTGCCCACTTTTATTCACTGTTTACACTGGATTCTGAATCATTTTCTAAAGTTTCTCACTGATGCCCTGAACCCAGTATGACTTCTGTCCTTAGAAGAGAAGAGACACATACACAGACACGGATACGATGACCATGGGAAGACAGGTGCAGGGACGGAAGTGCTGCATCTTCAAGCCAGGACACGCCCAGGATGTCAGCAGCCAGCAGGGAGAGGAGGGAAGGGATGGTGCCCCCCTGCACCCTTCAGAGCAGGAGCCCACCTGGCTGACGGTTGCAGCTCCAATTTTTATCCTCCAGACACTGAGACAATAACATTATTTTTTAGATTAAAAATGTACGGCTGCCTTCCAAAAAGAACAAGAATATTTCTATTACATTACAGAAGTGAAAGATCCTCACCAATGTGGGAATCTGTGACCCTATCAGATGACATACCGAAAGGTTTATGTTTACAGAAAAGTTCTAAACAGGTCTTCTGTAGATTCACTGTGTCATTTTTCAAATAAATTGTTTTTTT
>NW_022948122.1:0-503 GCF_012274545.1 Fukomys damarensis | reverse complement strand
GCACTGTGTTAACCCCTACAGGCCCACTGTGCAATCCCCTGTGCCCACTGAATCCCTGCAAGAGCAGGTGCCCACCCAACTCTCCCTGTTTCCTCACACGCACAAGTTCTTATTGCCCTGGCTGCCTCCACTTCACATCCCCTGCGCTCAATTTCTTCTGACTTCTTTACATGGCTTTGCACAGTTCTACACTTCACCACGCATGTCTCCCATTTCCTGTGTGTCCCTTAATTAGACAGTGGATGATAGCCATCAGACAGCAATGTTGAAATGTAATTTGGGCTTAGCCAAATTGCAAATCATGTACCTCATCATGCTTCAACACGTTTTGAAAGTGCTGTGGAAAATTTCATTTAAGAAAAGTAAGTGTTGGACTCAGTCCAGGATCTAATTTTGTTTGATATTCCCTCAGTGGCACCGTTGTTCTCCCCTGGGCTGGAACATGTAGTGAAATCTCCGTACACACTTTGACAAACTTGTTGCAAAGGTTGGGTCCTTGTTGA
>NW_022948121.1:0-270 GCF_012274545.1 Fukomys damarensis | reverse complement strand
GACACTTATTAAACAACTTCTATGTACCAGACATTTTGTATACACTCTGTATATACTAACAAACTTCAAAAGATAGAGGCCAGATCAATTAAGTTTAAAATAGTGTCCATTCCGGTTACCTGGGTGCATGCCTTCTCCCAAATTACCACATTTGTTTCCCAAACCACAAACTTGTGGTTGTGAGCTGCTGGGTGCTATTTAAAAATGCAGTTCTATTCCTCTTTCACAGAGGTCTTGGTTGAGCAGAACAAACTCTTTTCTTATTTGAGC
>NW_022948120.1:0-204 GCF_012274545.1 Fukomys damarensis | reverse complement strand
CCTTAGGAACTTCATGAATACCAAACCAGTGCTCCAAAATATTTTAAACAATACCCTAGGAAAGGACAATGAGGATCCCTCATTTTTTAATAAACACTTATATAAAATTATTATTTGCCTAGCACTTTAAAATTAATTTGATCAAAACAGAAGATATTATTCTATATTCTATTGTAATAGAAGTCCATTTTTTAAAACCCATGA
>NW_022948119.1:0-316 GCF_012274545.1 Fukomys damarensis | reverse complement strand
AAAAAAAAATCACTCCCCAGTTCCATCACTTGGGACTCGTGTAAAGATAGCTCTTGCTGTCAGAATAGTAACCCAAATCCATTTTCATGGCATATAAACCCACACATAATGCTCATGTACAACCTCCAGTTTTGTGTAGGTGGGTTCCAGTGACCTCCCCACCTAAGTGATACAGTGAGGGGCTGCCTCACATATGTGAGGCTTAGGTTTGATAACCAGGACTACAAGACAAAAGAAGTTAATGAAAATAATCACCATGTTCAAATACTATACTGAATGAAAATCTCATTTACTCTACATCTCAGAATAGAATATT
>NW_022948118.1:0-467 GCF_012274545.1 Fukomys damarensis | reverse complement strand
TAATGAATGTAACTGTACTGTATACCTAGAATGTACCAATAAACTCAATGAGGGGGAAAAAAAGAAAATTACAGTACTCTGAAATAGAACAAAGAGTATATCAGTAAATGGGAAGGTATCCTTTGCTCTCTGGAAGAACCAATGTGGTGAAATGGCCAACCTCCCAAATTTGTTATACAGATTCAAAGATACTCCAATCAAAATACCATTAACACACCTCTCAGAACTAGATAAATCATCTTAAAATTCGTTGGGAATCTGAAGAGACCTAGGATAGCAAAGGTAATTCTGGTCAACAAAGGCAGGGCAGGAGACATCATAGTCTCTGAATTGAAATTTTACTACAAAGTTACTGTGATAAAAACAGTATGGTGCTGGCAATGAACAGACCTAAGGATAGATAGAAAAGACTAGAAGATGCAGAAACTATTCTAGATGAACTCAGCCACCTAATCTTTTCTTTTTTT
>NW_022948117.1:0-773 GCF_012274545.1 Fukomys damarensis | reverse complement strand
GCCCTGGACCTCTTCACCAGTACCTTTCCACGAATGCCCCAGAAAGGGCTCTTTCCTGACAGCTCCCTTCCCAGTGTCCTGCTCCAGGGTCCACCATGGTGTCCACAGTTCCAGCGGACCTTCCACCGCAGGGGATTTATAACCTAGTGTCCCAACTGGGCCCACACATCTGGATGTGGAAGCCAAGGACACGTGTCTTTAAAGACTGCTTTCTCACTACTTGTGCTGCCAAATGTTGGCCCGTGGGCAGCCCCAGGAACATGAGGAAAATCCAGAACTCAGGCACCAGGGTCAGGCTGCTGAGCCAGGATCTGAAAGGCTCCTGATGGGAAATATGCATGCTGAAATGCCAGACATCTGAGAAGATACCACACTGTAGCAGGAAGAAACGGCCCTGGCCACCGAGGTGAGGAGACACTGTAACTTTCCTCATCTGTACGCTCTTAGAACAACCACATACCAGATGCTGCGGCTGCCTGTGTGCACGGACTCCAGCCTGTATTTGAATAGCATCTACTGCACCTGTCAAGTGCCTTCAGCACACAGCATAAATGGGTCATTCTTCTCCACCCACAGCAATAACACGGATTCTCCGGTTCCTAAGATGCAAGGGAAAGCACTCCCTCCTCCACTTGATACTGGGAAAATTCTCTTTGAATAATAAGCAATAAAATTCCTTCCTAGGTCTTTCCATGAATACTTACTAAATGCTCACAACACACAAGGCTCTACCCTAGTGCTAGAATACAGAGTAACAATTAACGAAAAGTTCC
>NW_022948116.1:0-559 GCF_012274545.1 Fukomys damarensis | reverse complement strand
CCCTTGAGACTGATGACCTTTCATGCTTAAGCTAACCTAAGAGCTGTGCATGACTGCCCTTCCTGCATGTAGAAACTAAGGCTCAGAGAAGTTAGGTTGCTGCACCCAGTCCACTCTGAGCAAAAGATGAGATGGGAGTTGATCCACACCTTCCTGACTGCTTTCTGCACCATAATGCAAGAAGCTTATCTGAGAAGTGTGAGGCTTGGCCAGAGGTATGTATGAGAAATGCAGAGATAAGGGGCTTTTAGAGCCATAAGCCCAAAACCTCAGGAATGAATGGTTAGAGATTGAAAGACAGCCTACTAGGACACTAGTCACGGTAGAATCAAAATGCATTGGCTTAAGGAGTGAATGTTCTGGCCTTTGTCCTCCCCATGCTCCTTTATCACTTAGATTACTCCCAAAGTCAGTCTACAGCGAACTGTCTTCACCATCCCCTATTCTTCCCCAGTCCCTGTGCATGAGTTTCTGACCAGACACCTTTCTTTTTTTCTTTTTTTGTACCGGGGATTGAACTCAGGTCCTTGCGCTTGCAAGGCAGGCCACCGAACCGCTG
>NW_022948115.1:0-205 GCF_012274545.1 Fukomys damarensis | reverse complement strand
AGCCCACGCTGGCCTCGAATTCATGACAATCCTCTTGGCTCACCCTCCTGAGTGCTGGGATTATAGGCATGTACCACCATACCTGGCTTGAGTTTTTATTCAGATTGTAAGTTTTCGGGGTTGTTTTGGTTTTTGGGTGTTTTTTTGTTTTGTTTTGTTTTTTGAAACAGTTCCACTGTGTAGTTCAGTCTGGCCTTGAACTTTG
>NW_022948114.1:0-240 GCF_012274545.1 Fukomys damarensis | reverse complement strand
TCTCTCTTAATCAGTTTTACATTGAAATTTTCTTTGTCTGTGAATAAGACAGCTAACCCTGCTTTTTTCTGGTGTCCTGTCACATGTAGAACTATTTTCCATCCTTTTATTTTCTGTCTATGAGTTTCTTTTTGAACTATGTGTGTTTCTTGTAAAAATGTATTTTTGGATTTTGTTTCTTAATCCATTATGCCAATCTATTTCTTTTAATTGGTGATTTGAGGCCATTGACATTGATGG
>NW_022948113.1:0-254 GCF_012274545.1 Fukomys damarensis | reverse complement strand
GAAAACCTGAGCTTAGACATGGGATGAAAGAAGGAAAAGAGAGTCAGGAATATTTTATTAGTGGTTTGTTATGTAAGACACAGGCAAAGTGGTCACTGAAGTATGCAGTGGGAGTTGCGTGATTTTATTAGACTTCTGAAAGCCTGTTTTACAGTTTACTCCTGCTCTCATCTCCAGTTACCATGGTTACCATGGTGGGGAATGAAGCACCTGAGACTGTTCAGCCTTTAGAAAGTGTGAACTTTGAAGTCTGA
>NW_022948112.1:0-219 GCF_012274545.1 Fukomys damarensis | reverse complement strand
TTTAATCACATTTTCAATTTCATTGATTGATCATTGATATTGGGTCTTTTAGAATTCGTCCAATTTTGGTAATTTATACATGTGTGCCTGGGCCTCTAGGGTGGGGACTGAGCCCTAGCTGGGATCCATCTGCAGCTGTGCTACTCTGGTCTACATAACTGCTCCCCGGGATGTGCCTGCACTTACAGATGGTTGGCAGGACTCTGGATAAAGGATTCT
>NW_022948111.1:0-284 GCF_012274545.1 Fukomys damarensis | reverse complement strand
AATGTAACTACTGTATCCCTAAAATGTACCAATAAACTCAATTAAAGCTGAAAAAAAAAAAGATAGGCCTCCCTTTGGACAGGAGACCCTATCACCTGTGCCGGGGGCCTCCCTGCTTGCCCTCCTTCCATGCCTAGCGCCCCTGCTGGCTCTCTGCTGCTTCAAACTCCAAAGCCCTTGGCAGGGATTTTCCACCTCCCTCCGTGTGGCGCCACCTCCCCCCAGTCGCCTCTCTACACAGTAAACAGCCTCCCTTCCCTCCCCTCCCACCCGCACACATGAAC